>NC_083574.1:88027838-88327838 GCF_027579695.1 Neoarius graeffei | reverse complement strand
CTCATGTTCCTTGGGGGTGCCAATAATGTTGAAACTGAACCTATGATATTGGTAAAATACCGCATTTTGAGGTGATTAGCCTCCTGGATGAAGACCTTGAATGAAGATGTGGACATAACATCACAGTAATATAATATCTCATCTCATCTCATTATCTGTAGCCGCTTTATCCTGTCCTACAGGGTCGCAGGCAAGCTGGAGCCTATCCCAGCTGACTACGGGCGAAAGGCGGGGTACACCCTGGACAAGTCGCCAGGTCATCACAGGGCTGACACATAGACACAGACAACCATTCACACTCACATTCACACCTACGGTCAATTTAGAGTCACCAGTTAACCTAACCTGCATGTCTTTGGACTGTGGGGGAAACCGGAGCACCCGGAGGAAACCCACGCAGACACGGGGAGAACATGCAAACTCCGCACAGAAAGGCCCTCGCCGGCCACGGGGCTCGAACCCAGACCTTCTTGCTGTGAGGCGACAGCGCTAACCACTACACCACCGTGCCGCTATAATATAATATAATATAATATAATATAATATAATATAATATAATATAATATAATATAATATAATATAATATAATATGAGAACAATGAATCCTGGAGCAGATTGTAGATTCTGCAATGTAGCACAAATCTGGATCACAGAGTTTCCCTCGGAAGTTGCTGACTTGTCTGTTTTCTGTAGGCACAGCCTGAAAAACACAAGCAATTTCTTTCACAAAATCTCTTTTCTATACTGACAAACAATGGACCTCACATACACACACACACACACACACACACACACACACACACACACACACACACACACTGCATTAACCCCCCTGCGTCTGGAGGAAGAGAAATAAAGAAGCAAACGAGGGTGACTTTTTAAAAGTCTGGGGTTAGTGTGTCAAACATTTGTGCGTAGTGCATTACAGGCTGTATATATCAAGGTCTCATCATCAGTTATTTATC
The DNA here is from genome assembly GCF_027579695.1 of Neoarius graeffei. NCBI lineage: Eukaryota > Metazoa > Chordata > Actinopteri > Siluriformes > Ariidae > Neoarius > Neoarius graeffei. Next base: position 88,326,873 of record NC_083574.1, on the reverse strand, counting down.
TGTGTATCATATGCATTCACTGATTTATGCATTCTGGAGCATCGAGAACTCCAAACGTTATCATGGTGCTGGAAATATGTATGAGAAATGTCATTATGATGAACAGAAAATCAGTCATGCAAAGAAAATAATGGCTCTGAAACGACGCTGGTATTTTAATGGGAGATGTTTATTGAAAAGCTGTTTGGAAAAGAAAAAAGTTTTCAAATAGAAGTCATCAGTTCTTCAGTGTAGTGATTTATCGAACCGTAAACACTTGATCTGACTCAACAGTTAATTAGCAGGATTAATACGTAAACATTTCAGGCCAACACAGAGAAATCAATCAGACTGTGTTGGACTCGGAGGTACATTATAATTAGTGAATTATATCAGGAATGAAATATGACCTGGTGCTGTGACGCCACTCTGAACAGCACATCTAATGACACACAAAGGTTTTATTTCTTTTATATTGTGAATCGTGTAAAATGTGTTACACTATGGGTTACATAGTGTAGGATGTGTTACAGAATACCATGTAGAACCTGTAGTAGGGCAGTGGGTATCTGCCATCTTTGACTGCCATGTGATGGAGTAGTATGGCGTCTGCTTCCCTTCAGTAGCCTGGGGAGGGTGGTGCCTTGAGCAAGTACTAGCAACCCCTCACTCCCCCTGGTCAGGGTTATAACCGAAGATTGGACTTGGCAGACTGCCCAGAGGAGATCACCATTTGGTGGTTCAATGAGCAGGAAGGAATGTGGTCCCAGCAAAGTGTTTGTGGAGCGCAAACAGGGCATAGTGCAACATGTATAATGCTGTTGGCCATCCATTGCATCCCGACCCAGCTCAAGCCGTCTTGATTCTGTCTTGCCCCTGGACCCAGTTTGGTTGGGATGAGAGAGTGAGGCTGACGGCTGGAGAGAGGCAACTCTCCCTCACTTTAATCCAAGTCATGAGCAAGTCATTACTTCAAATTCAAGTCCTGTGGCCTGGTGACTTGTCTAGGGGTACACCCCATGACTTCAAATTCAAGTCCTATGGCCAGGCCACAGGACTTGAATTTGAAGTCATGGGGTGTACCCCTGGACAAGTTGCCAGGCCACAGGACTTGAATTTGAATCAAATGTCAAGTCCTGCAATGATCTGGCGACTTGTCCAGGGTGTACCCTGCCTCTCACCCATAATCAGCTGGAATAGGCTCCAGCTTGCCTGAGACCCTACACAGGATAAGCAGCTACAGATAACGGATGGATGGATGGCAATGGTCAAGTAGTGAAGCAGCAGGTGCGGAAGCACTGGAAGCTGTAGTTACAAATCTGCAGACAGGCGGCCTAGAGCAAAGGGTCATCACTGTCTTCTGGAATGATGCAGCAGCAGAGTTCAGCAGCCCCCTGGGTGCCTGAGCAGCCCTGTTTAGGATTTGCTCTGCTCACCTCCATGGAAGAAGAGGCTAGAAAAGGTGCCCCAAACATAGCCTGCTTCACCTCACCCTGGCCAGCACACAGCAGCTGGCGGGGATCCCACTCAGCGATCAAAATACAACAAAAAGATAGTGAAGGTACTCAACCTTGGCACATGGAATGTTGACATGTGGGCATACCTTCAAAGCCTGGATTGGCCTCTTTGGTCGTCTCCGGGCCCACAACCGCCACCCACCAAAATGAAGTCATGGTCATCTTCAACCCCGAAGAATGAACATCATCATCCATCCATTATCTGTAGCCGCTTTTCCTGTACAGGGTTGTGGGCAAGCTGGCTCCTATACCAGCTGACTATGGGCGAGAGGCGGGGTACACCCTGGACAAGTCGCCAGGTCATCGCAGGGCTGACACATAGAGACAACCATTCACACTCACACCTATGGTCAATTTAGAGCCACCAATTAACCTAACCTGCATGTCTTTGGACTGTGGGGGAAACCGGAGCACCCAGAGGGGACCCACACAGACACGGGGATAACATGCAAACTCCACACAGAAGGGCCTTCATCGGCCACTGGGCTCGAACCCAGGACCTTCTTACTGTGAGGCGATAGTGCTAACCACTACACCACTGTGCCGCCCTGAACATCATCATATTGTGGATAATCTGAGACAGATTGTTAGTTTGTTCTTTTATCACTCACTCAATAAGACGTTCAGATGTTCCTGTATCAGAAAACCTGTTACAAATGCTGATCCTGGAGACAACAGAAGTCCAGGAAGGCCATGAGTCTGGTTATTTCTTTCTATACTGTTCTCTCAAGATCATAATGCTATTTTCTGAGATCACATATCAGTTTCATATTCGCACACCATAACATAGAGGTGTCATGGCGACTCTGCAGTAATTACATCCTATTTCAGTGGTTCTGATCATTTGTCTTGTGCACTGCCAACCATTTAAAGGTCTCATTGCATCGTTTTTTCATTAATTGTGCGGTGGTCTCTAGTATGAATGAATGCCCTGTGAGCCGGTTTTGGTGAAAAAAATGCTGTGGTTCTCCTGTTTCAGGCTGTTCTAGTTTGGTGGAGGAGCGGGTGGTGGGAGAACGACAGGATTTCAGCTCTTACTCATTAATATTCATGACATGTAAACGTGTTACCTCTGATTGGCTAACAGCACTGTGACGCTACCTCCAGTGGGTCAGAACAAGCGGATGTGGGTGTCTTTGTAAAAACTGTTTTGATTGGCTATTATGGTCTCAACATCAATGTTTTGACCAATAACAATGTAGATAACACGAATTTTACATCACATTCAACGAGATTTAAACGAGACTAAAGATGGTGACTTACAAATAATGTGTAAACATCGTTGGAGCTAATAAAGTTTGAACAGCATGAAGGAACATACCCCAACCCCCTGAAATTAATTTTAAAAAATTCTCAACGGATTTGGCATAATATAAAAAGGTCGTTTTTTTACTCAGAAAAAGCGGAAAACTCTCATCCCTGCCTAGCTTGTGACCATGTCATGCATGCTAACGTGGAGAATATGAACATGCTATTTTGTAACAAAAACCTTCAAACAAAAAGTTCATGTTTTACTTACAGCTTGTGAGCTGGTGGTCGATCGTCTTGACGGTACAGATCCAGGGATTAAAAACAACCTCGAAGCAAAACCACTACTGAAGGCACCGAAGTTTGAAAAGTCACTGTGGTTGAAATGATCAGAACACAGTACTAACGTTGCGTTATACTTCGCTGATGGTGTTCCAAAGATAAATTCCAACCATTTCTTCTTCAGCTCTTCTATCTTGCTCCGCTTAGGTTTCGTTTCTGTCGGCGGCTCCAGCCCGACTTTGGATGCTCGTAACTCGGGCAGGGGAGCTCCCAGCTTCCCCAAACTTGGCAGCCAGCGACCTCTGCCCTCTCCCCAACGAACCAGCGCTGCCAGGGCGGGCTAGCCCCGCGCCTCGGGATGTAATTCGCCCCGAGGCGAGCCGCAGCGCTCGGCTTAGGTTTCATTTCTGTCAGCGGCTCCAGCCCGACTTTGAACGCTCGTAACTTGCACAGGGGAGGTCCCAGCCACCCCAAACATGCAACGTTGATGTGTTACTGCCACAAATAACACAGGCACAAACTTGTTCAGACACGTTTTCAACTTGCTGTTAGGTCCTCTTTGTTAGCTACTGATGAAATGGGCTCTGCTATCTCTCCTCGTGCTTAAATCTGAACTTTCTTCCCGTGGGCAGTCACAAGCCAAGGTGGGCGAGGCCATGAATACTAATTTTCAAAGTGACGTAAGTTCGTAGGGCTTTTTCAGATTCGCTCGTTTTTCCGACTATTTTCTTTCATAAGCTAATACAGGGAATGGGAATAGAATTACATTTTCACATGCAGCATGCATATGCAACTCGGAGTGAACTATGGTATTTCAAAAAGAGCCATAATTAAACGTTTTTGGTGGAAGGGCGCCTTTAACGTTATATGGTAACCATGATGACATCATGAGCTCTCAAAATTGGCTGGCAATGAATTTGAGTGGTTAGATTTGAAATTTAACAGTTATTCCATAAAATCGAGTCGTTCATGAGCTGATAGCCGACGAGGCACGTAGTGCCACGTTAACTGGATTTTGAGAAACAGAGCATTTTATTTTTATTTTTTTGCAAATCCGATACCTAAGAACTTTATACAAAACATCCGACAAAATCTGCTACTATGTTCTTGATGTTCTGGTTTGTATTCAAAGTAGTTTCTGGATTTTAAAGTTAATTGATAAAGTTAGATTTCATGTTCATCGTTAAGCAAATTTTTATTTATGACATTAAACTCCTTTCAATCTTATTTAAAGGCTTCTCTTGCTGCTGAGCCAAACCCCAGCCTGGCGGCTACACTAATTACTGAAAGAATCGTATATTTTTGGCCCGAACGTCTGTCTGAGTTGAAGTAATGGGGTGTGTTAGCTGTGCTACAAGCTACAAGCTGCAGGAACGTCTCTGTTTAGAGAAAGGCGGCAATGGTAAATTGATATAGAGACCCTTCGGTGCCTCTGAGAATAACCCTGGCTGTGTTTCAATCTCCTGCTGCGTTTATGGCGGAAGGCCAAGAAAGAGTAACATGGTGCTTGAACAACATATCAAGCAGGTGTGTGCCCTTCTGCAGAACGCTTACCAACCACAAAACATATCATTCGTTATTATACGATAATCATGGAATCTCAGAATGGCAGTTTGTAAAAACTGAGTTTTATTATAAACATGTTCCCATTTCCCTTTTCTCTCTGCACTCATTCCTCTTTTTTCTTCCGCATTAGTGCAATCAGACACACACTCAGATGCCTAAAAGCCACCCAAGGCAATTCCTCCAATGTGAAACGCCGGCCTATTTCATCAGAAGGCTGTATCCACTTGGTTCCACTTTTCTCCTTCATTTATTTCCCCTCATCATGTTCCTGTCATAACAGCTAGAGTGAGATGTGTGTGTGTAGTGAGATAGCGTCAGCTGAGAAAAAAAAATTGCACAAAAAAAAAATTCAAAAATGACTCCAAACACATCACCAGAGCAGCATGATGCAGACTCAGTTCCAACCCTGATGGAGACTGGTGACGCAGCCTCCATTCCTGCTGAGTGATCTGAAGCTCCCTTTAAAGTAATGTGAAGAACATCACGTAATGATGAAGGTCACCTTGGTATGCCTTGAAACTGCACATGAGGAACGCATGTGGTGTTGTGTGACTGATATGTGATCATATGAGTAAGGAATGAATTATTCATTTAAAAAAATCACATCTAATAAAAAGGAACTTCATGGCCGACATGGGAAATTAAATGAATACTGTTTAAAAATCACATGTGAAATTAAATCAGTACTGTGGAAAAACACGTTCTTTACATGTGAAACACTGTTCGAATTGATTCAATACTTTACAAGTCGATTCAAAAGTGTATGAATTGATTCAACAGTTTAAGAGTTGATTAAACGCTTTATATGTTGATTCAACATTGTATGAGTCAGTTTAACAACTGTATGAGTCGATTCAAAATTGACAATTCAACACTGTACAATTTGATTCAACTTTGTGTAAGTAGCTTCAACACCTGTATGAGTCAGTCAACACTGTACGAGTTAATCCAACACCTGTATGAGTCAATTCAACACTGTTGTAATCAAGTCACACTGCACGAGTTGATTCAACACAATATGAGTAGATTCACAATGTATGAGTTGATTCAATACTGTTGTAGTTGATTCAACACTGTATGAGTCAATCCAACTCTGTATTAGTCAATTCAACACTGTATGAGTTGATTCAACACTGTAGGAGTCGATTCAACATGGTACAAGTCGACTCAACACTGTTGTAGTCGAGTTACACTGTATGAGTCAACTCAATGCTGTATGAGTCGATTCAAAATTGACCCAATTGATTCAACACTGTATAATTCAATTCAGCGTTCTGTAAGTCGCTTCAACAACTGTATGAGTCAATTCAACACTGAATAAGTCGATTCAACACTGTATGAGTCAATTCAACACTGTTGTAGTCAAGTCACACTGTACGAGTAGATTCAACAAAGTATGAGTTGAGTCACAATGTTTGAGTTGATTCAACACTGTTGTGGTCAATTCAACACTGTTGTAGTCAATTCAACACTGTATGAGTCAAATCAACATTGTACAAGTTAATCCAACACTGTATGAGTCGATTCAATACTGTATGAGTCAGTTCAACACTGTATGAGTTAACTCAACACTATACGAGTTGATTCAACACTGTTGTAGTCGAGTTACACTCTATGAGTCGATTCAACACTGTATGAGTCAGTTCAACACTGTACGAATTAACTCAACACTATACGAGTTGATTCAACACTGTTGTAGTTGAGTTACACTCTATGAGTCGATTCAACACTGTATGAGTCAGTTCAACACTGTACGAGTTAACTCAACACTATACGAGTTGATTCAACACTGTTGTAGTCGAGTTACACTCTGAGTCGATTCAACACTATGAGTTGTTTCAACACTGTACAAGTCAACTCAACACTGAACGAGTCGACTCAACACTGTATGAGTAGATTCACAATGTATGAGATAATCCAACACTGTATGAGTTAATCCAACACTCTATGAGTCACCTGAACACTATGAGTTGATTCAACACTGTATGAGTCGACTCAACACCGTATGAGTCAATTCAACACTATATGAGCTGACTAAACACTGTTGTAGTCAAATTACACTGTATGAGTTAATTCACATGTATGAGTCTATTCAACACTGTATGAGTTGTTTCAACACTGTACAAGTTGACTGAACACTGTACGAGTCGACTCAACACTGTACAAGTCAATTCAACACTGTATGAGTCCATTCAACACTGTATGAGTCAATTCAACACTGCACCAGCTCACTCAACACTATACGAGTCGACTCAACACTGTTGTAGTCGAGTCACACTGTATGAGTCTATTCAACACTGTATGAGTTGTTTCAACACTGTATGAGTTGACTGAACACTGTACGAGTTGACTCAACACTGTATGAGTCGATTCAACACTGTATGAGTCGAACCAACACTATATGAGTTGATTCAACACTGTTGTAGTTGAGTTACACTGTATGAGTTAATTCACACTGGATTAGTGGATTCAACACTGTATGAGTTGTTTCAACACTGTACGAGTTGACTGACACTGTATGAGTTCACGCAACACTATATGAGTCGATTCAACACTGTTGTAGTTGAGTTACACTGTATGAGTTAATTCACACTGTATGAGTTGTTTCAACACTGTACGAGTTGACTGAACACTGTACGAGTTGACTAAACACTTTGAGTTGATTCAACTCTGTATGAGTCAATTCATCCCGGAAGAATAGCTGCAGTTCTGCTGCAGGTAATGGGGATCCTAAGAAAACAAACAAGCAAAAAAATTCAACTCTGTATGAGTCGACTCAACACTGTACAGGTCGATGCAACACTGTTGTAGTCGAATGACACTGTATGAGTCAATTCAACACTATGAGTTAATTCACACTATACGAGTCTATTCAACACTGTTGTAGTCAAGTCACACTGTATGACTCTATTCAACAATGAGTTTGAATGCAAGTATGAGTTGTTTCAACAATGTACGAGTTGACTCAACACTGTACGAGTCGACTCAACACTGTACAAGTCAATTCAACACTGTATGAGTCGATTCAACACTGTATGAGTCAATTCAACACTGTATGAGTCAATTCAACACTGCACGAGTTCACTCAACACTATACGAGTCAACTCAACACTGTTGTAGTCGAGTCACACTGTATGAGTATATTCAACACTGTATGAGTTGACTGAACACTGTACGAGTCGACTCAACACTGTCTGAGTCAACTCAACACTGTATGAGTCAATTCAACACTGCACGAGTTCACTCAACACTATACGAGTCGACTCAACACTGTACGAGTTGACTGACACTGTATGAGTTCACGCAACACTATATGAGTCGATTCAACACTGTTGTAGTCGAGTTACAGTGTATGAGTTAATTCACACTGTATGAGTTGTTTCAACACTGTACGAGTTGACTGAACACTGTATGAGTTGACTCAACACTTTGAGTCGATTCAACTCTGTATGACTCAATTCATCCTGGAAGAATAGCTGCAGTTCTGCTGCAGGTAATGGGGATCCTAATAAAACAAACAAACAAACAAACAAACAAAAAAATCAACTCTGTACGAGTCAACTCAACACTGTACAGGTGGATTCAACACTGTTATACTCGAATGACACTGTACGAGTCAATTCAACACTATGAGTTAATTCACACTATACGAGTCTGTTCAACACTGTTGTAGTCAAGTTACACTGTATGAGTCTATTCAACACTGTATGAGTTGTTTCAACAATGTATTGAGTCGACTCAACACTGTATGAGTTGATTTAACTCTGTATGAGTCAGTTCAACTCTGTACGAGTCAACTCGACACTGTACAAGTAGATTCAACACTGTTGTAGTCGAATTACACTGTACGAGTCAATTCAACACTGTATGAGTTAATTCACACTGTACGAGCCGAGTCAACACTGCTGTAGTCAATTCAACACCATATGAGTCGATTCAACACTGTATAAAATCAAATTTGCACAAATGTTGCATCTCAGATAGTCAATATGCGAGGTGTTTACTGTCTCACACATGCTTTAATCCTGAAGTCAAAAGCTGCATCCAGTTCTTCAGCTCTGTCACACAGATTCGCATGAGGACCCGATCTGAATCACTTTAAATAAATAAATATCACAACTGTTTCCAAACTGTAATGCACGTTTATTGTACAGGGGAAATACAGAGGCCAAGTCACGCCTGTGGCTAAACATCATCAGTTAGACGAAATGCCATAATGGCAACCATTTGGAGCTCAGGGCAGAAAGCATGCTTTCATGGCATGCTACGGCTTATGTGGTTTCCTCCACCCACCTCAGTGACCTGGGATCACATCAAGCTCTCAAACACTGGCAGCTATCACATCATCATCATCATCATCACTTGAACTGAAACCTTATAAACACTATCCTAATGCACACATTCCTACACAGCAAAATCCGCATACCCAAATTAACACTGTCAGATTTAATTTCAACACTTTTAAAGTGTCTATATGGGTCCACCCCATGAGTGTTAATTTAACTCTTTTTGCAGTGTTGGTACCTTAACACTAATTTGATGTCATTTTTCACTCTTTTTGGAGTTAAAAGTTAACACTTATTAACAACATCCAGTGTTAGTTTTTCTCAACACTGATATGTAGTGTTATGGCGTATTCACACCTGCGTTGTTTGGTCCGGACCAAACGAACCAAATTTCCCTTGGTCCGGACCTTTTGGGTTGGTCTGAATACAAACCACCGAACTCTGGTCCAGACCAAACAAGCGGACCGAGACCGAGCTGCAAGGTCGGACTCGGTCCGGACCAAAGGAACCCTGGTGCGGATCTTTTGGAGGTGTGAAAGCAGACCGGACCTAATCCGACAGTTTTGCTTTTTTGTACCTCGGGAGCTTCCGTCGTTTGTCGAGCATTATGGGAAACAGAGTCTTGACACTCCACCGCAAAGTGCAAACACTGTTTCGGTTGTCAAGGGAACCTTACTACAGTCGTTCAGTCATTCAGACCAGTGGTAGGCTAGACTACAGAGTACAAAAAATGAGTAGGGGGCAAACGTGGGCCGAGGAAGAAACGCGTACCCTTGTGGATATATGGGCAGATGTCCACATATCTGAGCTTTTGGAGAGAACACGCAAAAATGCCGACGTGTTTGCTGTATTCAGTGAGAAAATGAAGGAGAAGGGGTTCACGCGCTCGCCAGAACAATGTCGGCTAAAAGTGAAGAAACTCCGTCAGACCTACATTAAAATCAGGGACATTCTTTCAAAAAGTGGCGGTACTAGCGACGCAAAAAAGAAATTCATCTATTGCGTGAAGAGCCAGAACTGTCACAACATGATGTGCGCTCATCAGCGCTATCCTCCGTAGCCGCCTTGCCCTTTGTCGTCATCGTTGATAAATTACTTGTACAACAGCATAGTAATCGCACAATTGTGAAAACAGTAAAAACTGGAAAAAACATATAGCTTTGATGACATTAAAAAGAATAACAGCACGGAAAGCCTCCATGACTACTTTTGAACTTAACGCTTTGTGCGCGTGTCGTCTCTGACCAATAGCTGAACGGCCTCAGGGCGCGTGGCTTTGTTGACAGATTTTGGTCTGCTTACTAAAATGTACAGTGTGAAAGCGAACCGCACCAAAATGAAAAAATAAAAAAAACATTTGGTTCGGACCAAAGCAAGTGAACTATCGAACTATCCTGGTCTGAATACACCCTTAGACATTAACTCTCTCAGAGGATCATTTGTTGACTATAAAAGTGTTCGCCCCATAACACTTAAAAGGTGTACCGGTAAATACAGCTCTTCCTGGAAATGATTTTCAAATTAAAGTTTGCTGAAATAAAGGTGGACATATTTTGTGTTTTACAATTAAACATTAATTTTAAACATTTGCACCCCAAAAAAATGAAGTCACATTAAAAAATGTAACAATATGGAACAATATATGTCCTTTCACTCTCATTAGACTATTGCTTCTGAAATGGTCTAAAGTAAGTCAACTGGTCAACAAAAATCAAAGCATGTTCATTACTTTGTTCCTGTATACAGTATGCATGAATGTGTTCATCAAAATAAAGTGTATCAACAGTAGAGGCTATTATTAAAGCACGCTGTTCATGTACAGTGGTGCTTGAAAGTTTGTGAACCCTTTAGAATTTTCTATATTTCTGCATAAATATGACCTAAAAAACATCATCAGATTTTTACACAAGTCCTAAAAGTAGATAAAGAGAACCCAGTTAAACAAATGAGACAAAAATATTATACTTGGTCATTTATTTACTAAGGAAAATGATCCAATATTACATATCTGTAAGTGGCAAAAGTATGTGAACCTTTGCTTTCAGTATCTGGTGTGACGCCCTTGTGCAGCAATAACTGCAACTAAACGTTTGCGGTAACTGTTGATCAGTCCTGCACACCGGCTTGGAGGAATTTTAGCCCATTCCTCCGTACAGAACAGCTTCAACTCTGGGATGTTGGTGGGTTTCCTCATATGAACTGCTCGCTTCAGGTCCTTCCACAACATTTCCATTGGATTAAGGTCAGGACTTTGACTTGGCCATTCCAAAATATTAACTTTATTCTTCTTTAACCATTCTTTGGTAGAACAACTTGTGTGCTTAGTGTCGTTGTATTGCTGCATGACCCACCTCCTCTTGAGATTCAGTTCATGGACAGATGTCCTGACATTTTCCTTTAGAATTCACTGGTATAATTCAGAATTCATTGTTTCATCAATGATGGCAAGCCGTCCTGGCCCAGATGCAGCAAAACAGGCCCAAACCATGATACTACCACCACCATGTTTCACAGATGGGATAAGGTTCTTATGCTGGAATGCAGTGTTTTCCTTTCTCCAAACATAATGCTTCTCATTTAAACAAAAAGTTCTATTTTGGTCTTATCTGTCCACAAAACATTTTTTCAATAGCCTTCTGGCTTGTCCACATGACCTTTAGCAAACTGCAGACGAGCACCAATGTTCTTTTTGGAGAGGGTGGCTTTCTGCTTGCAACCCTGCCATGCACACCATTTGTTGTTCAGTGTTCTCCTGATGGTGGACTCATGAACATTAACATTAGCCAATGTGAGAGAGGCCTTCAGTTGCTTAGAAGTTACCCTAGGGTCCTTTGTGACCTCGCCGACTATTACACACCTTGCTCTTGGAGTGATCTTTGTTGTGTCGACCACTCCTGGGGAGGGTAACAATGGTCTTGAATTTCCTCCATTTATATACAGTCTGTCTGACTGTGGATTGGTGGAGTCCAAACTCTTTAGAGATGGTTTTGTAACCTTTTCCAGCCTGATGAGCATCAACAACGCTTTTTCTGAGGTCCTCAGAAATCTCCTTTGTTCGTGCCTTGATACACTTCCACAAACATGTGTTGTGAAGATCAGACTTTGATAGAGCCCTGTTCTTTAAATAAAACAGGGTGCCCACTCACACCTGATTGTCATCCCATTGATTGAAAACACCTGACTCTAATTTCACCTTCAAATTAACTGCTAATCCTAGAGGTTCACATACTTTTGCCACTCACAGATATGTAATATTGGATCATTTTCGTCAATAAATAAATGACCAAATACAATATTTTTGTCTCATTTGCTTAACTGGGTTCTCTTTATCTACTTTTAGGACTTGTGTGAAAATCTGATGATGTTTTTGGTCATATTTATGCAGAAATATAGAAAATTCTAAAGGGTTCACAAACTTTCAAGCACCACTGTAATATTATGTTACAGATTTTGTTGAATACAGGTAGGTCATTGGATGTTCCAGTGTACCAAACGCAGGTCATTAGCACGGTCCCTCATGCAGCAGTCGGTGAAGCGCGCATAGATCTTCTGGCTTCAGCCAATCGATGTGTGTCTATGCAGTGGGCGGGGTGACATGAACACTTCAAGTGTAAAACCCAGGATCGGAGTTGATAGTTAGAAATTCAGAGTTAGTATTTATACAATTGACAGGTTTGATTTAGTGACGCTTTGTTTTTACACCCGATTTTGACACCAACTACTTATCAACTGAAGTCAAATATAATGGATTTAACTCTATCAGAGTAAAATTAACTCTACTTTTGCTCAAATTTCACTAACACCCAAAATTGAACACTTCTGAATTTGCTGTGTAATGTTCTCTGTACTTCAGACAGACTTCCTGCCTAAATTCCTGTAGATGAAGGATCTAATCTTCCTGCAGTTTCTGCTACGTGATGATCTCCATGGGTTTGACTTTTAGCACTAATGCAAAAGGAAAAAGTATCCCTGCACTTCTGCCAAATCTAATATACACCGATAAAGGCTGTCTCTGTGCTAATGGTCCTGTGTTAAGTGGTTTTGCAGTAAACATCAAAACACCACTTGTTCCAAATCCAGCACACCTTTCCATCCATCCTGACAGTATGGTTTATAGCATTGCAATTTTTTGTATGTTTTTTTTTCCTTTAGTTTCCTTGTAATATCATAACAGCTAATAGTGAGTAGCTATGATCGATACAGGAAGACCACAATGCTCCTATATCAAATCCAAGATTGCTCCATTTGATCCGTTTAGGTAAACTGGGTGTAGGCAGAAAGAAAGTGATTGGCTGAGAGCTGTTGAGAAAGAAGTGCACTCAGGGTAACCTTCACTTGACGTTTAACTCTTTATTGATCATTTTGACCAATGCTGGAAAGTAGGTAAGTGCTTTAAAACTACCGCAAAGCCGTGGCATTCAGAATTAATTATTTAATTATTCAAGGTACGTTTTACCATCGAGCTCCTTCCCTGATCGATAACATTATTATATCAACGATATGACTTCCTAGACCTCATACAATACAGGGGAAGAATATTCAATGTCCATAATTGACTCTGTGATTGGGTTTCTTGTATTGAAAATGCACACTCCAAAGATTTTTTTTTTCATAGGAGGACAAAGTGGATCTATCTATCTATCTATCTATCTATCTATCTATCTATCTATCTATCTATCTATCTATCTATCTATCTATCTATCTATCTATCTATAAATTATTTGCTGCAATAAAGAGAGTCTACTGCTCATTCATTAATCACTTAAAGCTACATTCAAAAGCAGTTGAATTCTCGAATCTGATTGGTCAGAAAGTATCAGCTCATACACAGTGACTTGTGCAGAAAAAATAGAACATAATCTGAGATTATTAATAAAGGGGACTTACATGTATTATTTTATCCACATTCTCTGGATATGAGCAATCGTGCACTCTGATTGGCTACACTACTATGAGGATATCAGCTCATATATCGTGAGGAGAGAAAAACAAAATGGCAGAGTGTGTTGCTGAACCAACCGAGAATAAAATAAAAACTCTATTTGGAAAAAAAAATGCAACAAATTATGGAACAAGTGTTGCCAGGCAAAACAAACCTTGCCCGGCAACACTTATTTTATACCTATATGTTGATAATGGGGGAGGCATGGTGGTGTAGTGGTTAGCACTGTTGCCTCACAGCAAGAAGGTCTGGGTTCGAGCCCCGTGGCCGGCGAGGGCCTTTCTATGTGGAGTTTGCATGTTCTCCCTGTGTCCGTGTGGGTTTCCTCCGGGTGCTCCGGTTTCCCCCACAGTCCAAAGACATGCAGGTTAGGTTAACTGGTGACTCTAAATTGACCGTAGGTGTGAATGTGAGTGTGAATGGTTGTCTGTGTCTATGTGTCAGCCCTGTGATGACCTGGCGACTTGTCCAGGGTGTACCCCGCCTTTCGCCCGTAGTCAGCTGGGATAGGCTCCAGCTTGCCTGCGACCCTGTAGGACAGGATAAAGCGGCTAGAGATAATGAGATGAGATGTTGATAATGGTAATATTTCTCAATCATCAGCTGTCCGGTTATAGTCCTATGAAAATCTTGAATTAGACATTTCAAAGTCATTCAAGGTCAAAGGTCATGGCAGCAAATGAAAGCCCATATGGGACTTCTTATACGTTGATAATGATAAACATCTGGCTATCATGAACCATTTTAAAGTTATAGCCATTTGAAAATCCATGACCTTGAGTTTGACCTTTCAAGGTCACTCAAGATCAAAGATCATGGGGCCAAATGAAAGCCCATATGGCACTTCCTATAAGTTGATAAGGGTAAATATCTGTCTACCATCAACCGTTTTCAAGTTACAACCCTCTGAAAATCTGTGACCTTGAGTTTGACCTTTCAAGGTCACTCAAGGTCAAAGATCATGGTGCCAAATGAAAGGCCATATGGGAGTCCCTATATGCTCATAATAGTAAGCATCTGTCTATCGGCAGCCATTTTTGAGTTATAATGGAAAATATGTTATTTTGACCAAAAGGTTGACCTTTCCAGTGACCTTGACCTTCACCTTGACCCGATTACCCCCAAAATTTAATCAGGTAATCTATGGATCATTGCCCACCTACCCTGAAAATTTGAAGTCAATCGGTGCAACTGTCTAGACGCTACATTGTTAACAAACAAACAAACCGCACTGATTACAATACCTCGCCCCACTTACTCTGTCATGGGCGAAGTAGTAAAAGTGGTAAAAATGTATTTTTTTTATTTTTTCAAGAATTATTATTATCGCATTTTTCACAAATTGCTCCTGTCATTTCACCGGTTTGTTTACATTCGAAGCGGAAATGACTTTGTCAGATGTTTTGTATAAAGTTTTTATTTATCGAATTTGCAAAAAATAAAAACAAAAATGCTCTGTTTCTCAAAATCCAGTGAGTGTAGATAGAATGAAACAGTTATTCCACTCAATCTCATTGTACATGGCTTATAGACAACTCGGTGCTATGCACCTCGTCGGCTGTCAGCTCATGTACGACTCAATTTTGTGGAATAACTGTTAAATGTATTGATGGAAGGAGTCATAGAGATGCAGCTTTAGGACCAAAAGGTTACTGGTTCAATTCCCGGGGACCAGCAGGAATGGCTGAGGTGCCCTTGAGCAAGCCACCTCACCCTTAACTGCTCCCCAGGCTGCTCTGGGTATGTTGTACATCGCTCTGGATAAGAGCATCTGCTTAAAGTGCATATCCTGGACCAATTTTGTGGTTTTTTAATATGAAAGAATGTCCCTTTACACACTCATCCAGAAGGGTAATTTTACACAAGGCCGTCTGTCTACAGCAGAAAAAAAATAAAATAACAAAACGCGTCTGGAAAAATCCCAAGGGAGTCTGGAGCCAGATTCGTGACGTCACGTGCGGAAGCGCCAGCAGGCTGCAAGAGCTTTGCACGGTTTCAGTGCACAGCCTGTGTAGACCAAGTTTAGCAGCGAGCAATTTTGCATTGAAATATGGACTTGTCACTTGAGCGCAATGTTACTTCACCTTTGGATGAAGAATATAATGAGATGTCAGAACTGGGGCTTCATCTGTTTGGATTTGATGATGATTCAAGTAGTAAAGACGACAGAGACAATACCGGGGATGTAAATAATACGGTCGTTTTCTCATAAACAAACCAGCACTGACGTAGGATTCAGAGGGAGGCGTCCCGCACGTGACGTCACGAAAATCAATGTTTGCCGGGAAATCCAAATGCCAAGTTTTTTGCAGAGGCGGACCAATTCGCTTCAAATGGCTTGATTTCAACTGAATTTTTCTGGTATTGCGCAAGATTAAAAAATTGCACAAAATGCAAAATGTGACATATATTTGACCAAAGTTTAATATAAAATAGGAGAATTACATTGATCTTGCTCCTGAATTTACCCATGATATGCACTTTAATACCATTAATGTAATGAGTCTCCTGTGTCAGCACTTTGTAACAGTGTCAGCACTTTATAGCTTAAGTACAGGAAAGACTTCCAGACAGAGAAGTTTAAGCTTTCCAGTTTTTCACTAAGCTGCATATTTTGTCTTATTAACTTCAAGAAAATGAGATATTCATAAGACAGTGTCTGTTTATGAGGGCAGCCATGGCCTGAAGGTTAGTGACCCAAAGGGTCACCGGTTTGATTCCTAGGACCGGCAGGAAAAATGTGAGGGGAGTTGAGTGAATGAACAGCACTTTCCCCTCCCTCGGTATCATGGCATCTAATCCCCAACTGCTCCCCGGGTGCTGTAGCGTAGCTGCCCACTGCTCTGGGTATGTGTGTGTGCTCACTGCTCACTTGTGTATGCATGTGTGTGTTCACTGCTTCAGATGGGTTAAATGCAGAGGATGAATTTCACTGTGCTTGAGTGTACATGTGACAAATAAAGGCTTCTTCTATTGTTTGCTGTTACATAAGCGATAACAGGAGCTAACTTGTCTCGCAGATGTTCCGCAACATTAACTCGAACAGAATAACACACTTCAGATGATTGTGTTTATCACAATAATACACTCAAGTTTATTTTGAGTCATATCACACCACCCTGGGGTGGATTATATTCATATAAGAGCATGGCACATTATGTTATCATTAGTGAAACGGTGGAGAAAAGAATTCTCTAAAACATGATGCTCCTGATCTGAAACAAGTTGCTCTTGAACTCTTAAGATGATAATTAAATTTCAGCGAACAGAGCTGCAGGCATCGTAGCAGTGAGAACCCTATTCCTACCAAAAAACTTTTTTGTGCCAGCTAACTTGCATTTTCTAGCCTTAAAGACACACATGGAAAGCTTGTATACTAGTAGCTTAAGGCAAGTGTTAGCTGAGCATCTCACTGCTCTGGGATTTGTGCTGTGGTCGAATCTCAAACCACACCACACATTTGTACTGTTTTGGTCCTTTTGTAATGATATCTTAAACTATAATAAACAATATGGCCAAAAGTATAAGGACACATGAACATCATATCCATTGGAGGTTCTTCTCCAAAGCTGAAATCTTTGTACACTGCAAAAAAAAAAAAATCTTAGGAAGTTTATTTGTCTATTCCCTTACGAAAATCTACCATGGTTTACTATGGTTTTACCATGGTTTTTATGTAGTAACCATGATTCTACCATAGTATCTCATGGTTATTCTAAGTACTATGAACCAACCATAGTATTACTATGGTTCATCCATGGTAGTAACCATGGTTCTACTATGGTATTTCATGGTGATTCTAAGTACTATGAACCAACCATAGTATTACTATGGTTCATCCATGGTAGTAACCATGGTTCTACTATGGTATTTCATGGTGATTCTAAGTACTATGAACCAACCATAGTATTACTATGGTTCATCCATGGTAGTAACCATGGTTCTACTATGGTATTTCATGGTGATTCTAAGTACTATGAACCAATCATAGTATTACTATGGTTCATCCATGGTAGTAACCATGGTCCTACTATGGTATTTCATGGTGATTCTAAGTACTATGAACCAACCATAGTATTACTATGGTTCATCCATGGTAGTAACCATGGTTCTACTATGGTATTTCATGGTGATTCTAAGTACTATGAACCAACCATAGTATTACTATGGTTCATCCATGGTAGTAACCATGGTCCTACTATGGTATTTCATGGTGATTCTAAGTACTATGAACCAACCATAGTATTACTATGGTTCATCCATGGTAGTAACCATGGTTCTACTATGGTATTTCATGGTGATTCTAAGTACTATGAACCAACCATAGCATTACTGTGGTTTATCCATAGTACTGCAGTAGCTGTGGTAGCATCATAGTTGTATGTGTAATAGGTCATAGTAACTACGAAATTAGTTTAAAAAGTGATAGTATGGTTTTTTAAAGGATGCACTAACTGTAGTATTACCATGCTTTCGTCCAACAGTCAATGCTGTAGAGAAGGATCTCGATTAACAGCCCAGATACATTAACATTTACTCAGAACCTAAAAATTTAAGTGAACATTGAGGTAAAATGCACCATGGTTTTCATGGTTACCCAAAAAACCACGAAAACCATGAATAACTATAAACCATAGTAAAACCATGGTTAATTTTTGTAAGGGTTTTCAAGTCAAAACATCTAGCCACCCTTATTATAAGACATAATTGCCCAACAAGCAAAACCTCATTTAGCTAGAAAGGCTAGTTTTTAGACAGTCCATCTTGAAAATCTTGTCTAGACAAAATGTCTTGAAAAAGTCTTATTTGGAGCACCTTTGAAAATAAAACAAGTTTTTTTTTAAATAAGTAAGTACATTTTGGACATTTGTCAAATGCGGTTCATCTTGTTTCAAGAAAAAAAAACAAAGTATGCTTGTTTTGGGAATAAATGAACTTTACTGAAATCTTTGAATCTAGTGCCCCCAAAATGCATTGTTGCTTTGGCGTTGTGTAAGCACTGCAAGTCAAAATGCGTAGACGTTTGGTCACCTTGCATATCTTTAGTTTACTGCGACTGTTTTCTCAGTCATTCAGAGTGAGCTCCTTCTAGATGCTGTACAGACTCTAGACCAGACAAGTGCCTTCAAAAAGGCTATGAGTGAGTGGAGGGCGTTTTAGTGACGTCTTTTTGGAATGCTGTGAGTTAAGTTCAATGTTTTTTTTTTGTTGTTTGTTTGTTTGTTTGTTTGTTTGTTTGTTTGTTTGTTTGTTTGTTTGGGTTTTTTTTGTGCCTGATCTTGTAAACCCCTCGTACACATGAATAGTCAGTGCCCCCAAAATGCACTGTTGCTTTGGCGTTGTGTAAGCACTGTAAGTCAAAATGCGTAGACTTTTTTTTTTTTTGGTGCCTGAGGTCCTGGCGAAGTGGAATCTTAAGAGATGTTTTAATGTTTGAATGTTGAAATGGGAAAAAAAATAAATTTGTTGCAATGCTACACGTGTCGTCAACTTGATTCAAGATAGTCTCTGGTCTCATATCTAGAGTATTTTACTAATTACAGGTCACAAAAGGAGAATCTTTTAAGCTAGCGATGCTTAGTTGTAGAATTTAACAATCCTAATATTAGTATATTTTAGTGCTGTCAAAAATGTCGCGTTATTAACGCGTTAACTTGACTCAATTTTAACGGCGATAATTTTTTTATCGCGAGATTAACGCTCTGTGACATGATGCCACACCCCGCACAGCCAGAGTCCTCTGCCCTCCCCCGAAGAGCCACGGTGCTCGGCTTAGGTTTCGTTTTCCCATCGGCGGCTCCAGCCCCACTTTGCAGTGGCTGTGACAAGATGTGTTATGCTCTGCAATAAAAAAAATAAAAAAAAAACACATTGGTACAACCAGTGTTCGAACTATGCCGATATTTTCGGGGGGGGGGGGTCCCTTTTTTTCCCTTGGGGGTGCTTGCGCTTGTCTCAGAGCGCGGATCTCCATCGCGCGCTCACTTCGGATATGCAAATGCTTCCCGTTACACACGATTGCTATGTCAATAAACATCATTTTGCCAATATTTTAGAGACCCCCCCAACATTTCCCAAATCATGTTTTCAAGGGATCTCATGTCTGTTTCAGGGGATCTCGGATCCCCCGAGTACCCCCGTAGTTTGAACGGTGAGCAAGCCCATTCACTTTTTTATGCTGATAAGAGAATTACAATGGTTTTTCATGTGACAAAAATGTGCGATTAAATTGCGATTAATCGCGAGTTAACTATGACAGTCGCGACATTAATCGCGATTAAATATTTTAATCGCTTGACAGCACTAGTATATTTATCTTAAATTCAGTTTTTACTACTAAGACGTTGTCATGAATTTAAGTGAAATACCCTTAAAATGAAATAAATAAAAATGACTTGAATGGCTAAATGTAAGAAGTACGATCTTGTTATAAGAACTGTTTTGATTATTTTGAGTTAATCAGATCTCGCATAATAAGTTCCCCGATCTTATTTTGGAATTATTTCATCTAAAAACAGGTTCGATTTTTCATCTTACTTTAAGAAATCTTAACAAGTCAAATTTGACTAGTTCCATTGGCAGATTTTTTTCACCTGATTCAAGCAAATATGCTTTGTTTTAATCTTTTATTTCTTATTTTTGAAAGGCCATTTTTTGCCGTGTACAAATGTCCTTCACTGGAACTAAAGAGGTCCAAACCTCTTTCAGCACAACTGTGCACAAAGCGAGCTCCATGAATTCATGGTGTGTTAAGGTTGGAGTGGAAGAACTCGAGCGTCCTGCACAGAATGAACTCTGACTGAACTCAACACCTTTGGGATGAACTGGAACACTGCCTGCACCCCACACCTCATCTCACATCGGTGCCTGATCTCAGTAATGCTCTTGTGGCTGAATGAACACACATCCCTACAGCCACGCCCCAAAATCTAGTGGAAAGCCTTCCCAGAAGAGAAGAGAAGAGAAGAGCTTAATACAAAAGTTATATAAGGGGGAATAAATCTGAAATGGGATTTTTAACAAGCATACTGTATATGGATGTGATGGTCAGGTGTTCACAAACGTTTAGCCATAAAGTGTACGTAATGGTCTGCCACTTTACACTGGTATAGAATTTCTATTTTATTATTATTATTATGAAGTTTGCAATTATAGTACAGTGAAATTAGTTTCTACACATATTCCATCTCATTAGGGAGATTCTCTGGGGCCAGAATGCAAGAGCAGCTGTGATACGATACCTCTGGACAAGAGAGGGTTATTTGTTCACTACTAGTCTTTAGATGGGTCTCTAGTGGCACTGGCAATTCTTTTTACTGCTATTCAATAATACAATTCATTACATATATATTCACATGGGCAGCACGGTGGTGTAGTGGTTAGCGCTGTCGCCTCACAGCAAGAAGGTCCGGGTTCGAGCCCCATGGCCGGCGAGGGCCTTTCTGTGCAGAGTTTGCATGTTCTCCCCGTGTCCGCGTGGGTTTCCTCCGGGTGCTCCGGTTTCCCCCACAGTCCAAAGACATGCAGGTTAGGTTAACTGGTGACTCTAAATTGACCGTAGGTGTGAATGTGAGTGTGAATGGTTGTCTGTGTCTATGTGTCAGCCCTGTGATGACCTGGCGACTTGTCCAGGGTGTACCCCGCCTTTCGCCCGTAGTCAGCTGGGATAGGCTCCAGCTCGCCTGCGACCCTGTAGAAGGATAAAGCGGCTACAGATAATGAGATATATATATTTTTTTTTTTCTGAGTGTGTTTCCTTCTAAAATGCGTTGTTTCTGAGATGGCTGTGAAATGTGTCTCATTCTGAACTACTATGTTTAGGTTTGTTACACATTCGGTTATGAGATGTGTTTAGAAGTGGGATGTGTTGCATCCTGAGATGCGTTTGGTTTCGTGTTTAGATTTCTATCCTTTTTGGTTCTGAGATGTGTTTCGGTTTGATGTACAGTCCTGTACAAAAGTCTTAGGCACATGTACTGTAAAGAAATACTGCAGACCAAAAACAACTTAAAAAATAATGAAATGAAATGTTTCAACATTAAAAAAAATACTATAAACAGTAAGCAGGAAGCCATAATAAATGAAACCGTCAATATTTGGTGTGAGACGATCCTTTGTTAAAAAAAAAAAAGTAGTCTGAGGTACAATGAGAATGAGTGAGTGCAGTTTTATGCGGAAATGAGCTGTAGGTTTTACTGAACATCTTACAGAACCAGCCCCAGTTCTTCTGGACACTTTGTCACATTTGCGTCTTAATTTTGCACCAAAATTTTGCCAGTAGCCTTCATTATGGGTTCTTTTTTAATCTGAAAAGTGCTCTCTTATTGAACAGATACAAACATTTTTTTCTGTAATGGCCCGGTCACACCGCCCGAACTTTGCTGGAGCGTTCCTGGAGCGGTGAAAAAAATTCATCACCGCTCGTAACCGTTCACCACCGTTTAACAAAAGTTGGCCCCCATTAAAGCAATGCCGTATACGCTCGGCCACCGCTGATGTTTCTCGAGGGGCCCTCCTACCGCTCCGAAAGTTTTGAGCTGCACAAAATATTGCGAGGGGTGAGGAGGGGGCAATTTTCCGCCCTGGCAAAGTTCACCCCCGCTCCACCAATGCCCAGTCAAAGTTTGGCACCGCTAGACGCAAGTTCGTGGATGCTTGGGTCCGCTAGGCCAACGCAGAAATCTTGAACGCTGGACCACCGCTGCTTCGCCAGCGTTGCCCGGGCGGCGATTAAACGTTGCACAAACTTCAGTGGAGCGGTTGTAAGCGTTTTACGAGCGGACACGGGGTTGCTGGAACGGTGTCGGGCGTTGAAGCAGCTATCCATGGCGGCGATGAACTTTGGTTTGGCGTTGGTATAGAGGTGTCAGAGCGGGACCAGAATTTGGCTATAAATACGGGGAGAAATGGACCAGGAGCTCATTTGGAATCGAGCTGCCGTTGAGTTCAGACCTCATCTATATCGAATTTGCTCAAAGTTACAGTAAAACTGTATCACCATGGATGCTGAAAGACTTGCTATGATTGGTGCTAAACCAACTTTATACCCCCGCCGAGCCAAAGCCCGCATGCGCAGAACGCCACTATACCAACGCTCGCGTCACCGCTAAACCAACGCTCGCTACCGCTCGCTACCGCTAAACCAACGCTAAAGCAACGCCGGCTTCAGCGGTGCACCGCTAAGCCAACACCCGTGTTTTCGATTTTTTTCCCATTTTGTGCACGGTGACAAGTGTTGTCGAAATTCGGCCCCCCCTCCCTACCGTTCAAGGAACGCTCCAGCAAAGTTCGGGCGGTGTGACCGGGCCATAAAGTTTAATTTTGTACTGGAAAAAAACCAAATATTTGGAACTCTAAAATGTTTTTGTAAATGTTGTGACTCGATAATGTAGAAATCATAAAATAGAAATCTATAATAAAGTTTGTGTCTAAGAAAAAAAAAATAGGGGGCCTAAGACTTTTGCACAGCATTTTGCATCGGATCCTGATGTGAAAAGCATTAGACCAATTCCTATTAGCAAGTGAAGCCATCTTTCTTTCTTTCTTTCTTTCTTTCTTTCTTTCTTTCTTTCTTTCTTTCTGACAGCTAACTAGCTAAGATTCATGTGAAATGTTTGTAATCTACTGTACTTATTTAATCTGTAAAAATAGACCTGAGCTTCTTTTCTTTTCACTATTCTCCTCTGAAAGCTTTTGACAAAGACGATGGGCAGATTCTACCATAACAGAGGCCAGTTAAGTCCCATCTCCTTAAATTGCTGAATTGATTATTTTGATCATTCTATTACGTTTTTCTAGTAGCATTTGGGGTCTTGGACATTCACAGTGAATTTTAGGACCGTAGTCCTGGTAACTAATTAATAAAATCCTGACATGACAGACATGCTAAATGACAATAGAAACACATCGGTTTCTATCATCAAAATCTGACAGACAAACTAACGTCTACCGTCATATTCTGACAGACACTCTAGATAAGGAGTTCCCAAACTTTTCCATGCCAAGGCCCCCCAAACAGCATTAGCTTCTGGCCGGGGACCCCCTTTGCAAACCCACAGACAATGCTACAAAATATGTAAAGAATCATCAACTTTTAGAATGTTTTCTCTTACTTTTATTCAATAGTCAATAATTGTTACATTTGTTTAGCATAAGAATATTATTAACTAACATGTTTTCAACACAAATATTTTCGCACTGAACAATAAACTGTATAACCTCCTGTAGTACCTGATTCATCTCGTTATCCATCCTTTTTGCGACCAGTGCCTCGCGATGGAGCGTGCAGTGTGGGGCCACTACATGCGGGGCCTTCTGCTTAATGAGCGTGGTCACTCCACATATCTTCCCGGTCATTGCCGCGGCTCCGTCCGAACACACCCCCACACAACGGGTCCAGTCCAATCCGTTAGACTCGATGTCATCGTCCAAAACTTGAAAAATGTCTTTCCCAGTAGTTCTTCTTTCAAGTGCTTTACAAAATAGTATTTCCTCTACAAATCTTTCCTGTGAAATAAATCTGATGTACACAAGCAGTTGGGCCTCATTGGATAAATCTGTGCTCTCATCCAGCTGAAATGTGAAGTATTCGCTGGCTCTCACCGGCTCCAACAGCTGAGCAGATACGTCTTGAGCCATGTCACCAATCCGTCGGCTCACGGTGTTATCAGAGAGTGGGACAGCATCAATTTTTTTGGCAGCATCCTCACCAAGCAATTCTCGGACAATGTCTTTGGTGGCTGGTAAAATCAAATCTTCTCCAACTGAGTGAGGTTTTTTAGCATGAGCAATGTGGTACGAGGCTAAAAATGATGCCTTCAGGGCCCGCTCGGGGACAGTAGCTTGCTGGGTGAATGCAGCAGATTGCCTGACCAAATGCTCTTCTTTGCGTCTGAAGAAATCTACTGTTTTTTCGGCATCTGTCGGATGTTTTTGTACCAAGTGACGCTGAAGTTTCGAAGGTTTTAAGCACTCGTTTGACAGGGTCTCCAGACAGAGGACGCATTTCGGGCAATCATGGCCATTTTTCTGTATGGCTGTAAAGCCATACTTAATGTATGCTGCCTCATGTTTTCGGATTTTAGTTGGCCAGGACTTCTTAGTTTTTTTCGCAGCAGTGTCCTCCACAGCAGGGCTGTTGGTTTGTTCCTTTGGTCTCTTCTTCAAAAACCTGTCCATTTTGCGCTAGCAATACGCTATCTTGAGGAGCAAAGCAGCTTGATAAATGGCACAAACCGCAACGTCACAGGCAATCGGAGAGATGAGTATGGCAAACAACATTTCGATATGATGTATTATTATTAATTATATTTTATAATAATGATTAAAAAACTAATTACAATATATTTAATAATTATTATTTTAAAGGTTTTTTTTTTGCAATTTTTTTTATCGTCCCTCCAACTTTCTGAGGCCCCACTAGCGCCCCCTGGCGGCCCCCCAGGGGGCCGCGGCCCCCACTTTGAAAACCACTGCTCTAGATGACAATAGCAACAAAACTGTTTCTTACATTATTAATCTGACAAATTTAGTAATAATATTAAATACCTCATCACTAGAACCAAATAATAAAATAAAATATTGAAATAAAAAAGATAAAATTTATTTTCAAAATTGAAATATCAACAATAATTGTCAGAACAGTGACGATAGACACGACTGTGTCACTTTCGCGGGGAAATAGCACATTGAAATGGCCTGTCGGCTGAAAGGGTCGCAAGTGGCTCTGATTTATCTCAACTTACGATAGTTTTCCTCCAGAAAAATTTAAATATGAATGCACAAATATATTCTCAATGTTTCTATCGTCAAAAATTTCTATCGTCAGGATAGCTGACTGAAAATCTTACCTTGATTTATTTGATGAAATCTAGCTGTCAGAACTCCAAGTCTTGCCCGGAAGTAAATGTCTGCTGTCACAAAAATCACGCACAGTAGAATTTCCTCTTTGCGTCAGTCAACATGTGCGTGGTGAGGGCTTGAATTTTGCTATCGTCAGGTGCATTAGACTGACAGACTGACGATAGCATTTTTTAAAAATAACTGTGGGCTTCTCGTCGTGAACGAAATAGTTTTTTCGCTGTTAATCTATTTCAACTCTATCTGTTGACACCCAAAAATGATAAAGCCTGCTTCCACACGATAACTACCAAAGATCCATAATGGCCGAGTCTATCGTCAGGTCATCTGACAGAAATTCACTGACGATAGCAACAGGGATAATGAAAGGAATTTTTAAAATGGGAGTTATGTCTGTCAGATATGTCAAAGAAATAGAACTTTATTCTTTAAAAATCTTTTATTGATATACTCGGTGTATTTTTAAATGACGTGCTGTTTTAGAAGACCAAATACCATATTTTCAATCTTGAAAATATTACCTCACTGAAAAAAGGACAAGAAAAATTTCTTATTTTGTGGGCAAGTGGTTAATGGATCCAGTTACGGTAGAATCTGCCGATGCTGATTAGCAAACATTACTAGGACTGGCTTTGAATAGATTTCAAGCGCACGATAAAAGAAAGGAAAATGCTTTTCAAGGTTCAAGGTTTTTTTATTTGCCATTTGTGCATAAACCAACAGTTCAGACACATTGGAATTTTTGTGCAGGGCTCTCTCAGTCAACAGATTTGAAAATAAAAACACTATAATAAAAATATAAAATATAGAAACACTATAGAAAATGGGGGGGGGGAGTTATATGCTCAAAATTTTTTATACAAGTATTAAACATAAGGCGAGGGAAAATGTTAAATAACATTAATAAAATAAAAGGCTGGTCCTGATTGCTGTTCCTGGATTATGAAAAGATGGGAAAGTTATATGGAAATATTGCACATTTTGGGAGGGGGATGAGAGTTATGTGGGGATATTGCACAGTTAGAATATTGCACATTTATCAAAGGGCATATGACACATAATCCTGTTTCACAGATAATCGTATATCACATATTGCAGGGCTTTTCAAAGTGTGGGGCGCGCCTCCCCTGGGGGGCGCCAGAGTTCTTCAGGGGGGGCGCAACGTGAGGAAAAATAAACCAGAATAAGTTACTATTGCGGACATTTAGCGAACTTCAGCTAGCCTTTGCCAGAGACAAAATGAATCGATTTTTAGTACCTAAAGCAACAGTGAGTGAGGAGACAGAGTCTGGGCCAAGCAAAAAAACAGAGCCTCCAGGATGTTGCGATTTGCAACTTCAACGCAAATTCAACCAATCCCCGCGAATTCAGGGCGGTGTTGCAATTATATCCAATCACCGCAACTTTCCCGCAAATTTGACCAATCGTTGGCGTCGTCTTGAGGTGACGTTGACAAACTACCTTCCGCCTTACTTCCGTGTATATGTTCAAGAGAAGCAGCATGCGCGCAGTGTTGCCAGATTAGGCGGTTTTAAGTGCATTTTGGCGGGTTTTGAACATATTTTGGACTGGAAAACGTCAGCAGTATCTGGCAACACTGCATGATGTGCGAGTCAGTGTTTATATAGGCTTAAATTCTGTTACTGAAAGTGTGTTATGTTTACAGTGAAGCACTGTGTGCACTTTACATTTTTTTTTTACTTAATACAAGAAATTAATGGATGCCAACATTTTTGCCAAAATGGTATTTTATTTTCCATTGTTTAGGCAGCTTCAGCATCATACTGTGAGATTCTGTTCAAATTGTTTTTTTTTCTTCTATGAAGCCTGAGCCATTTATTTTATTAGTTTATAATTATTGTTTAATTTAGTCTTCAGGAGAGACTGCCTGCACACAGTACTAGTATTAATAGTTTTTTTTTCTTACATGAAAGCTGAGGCATTTATATTATATTTTAAGGTAACTTCATGTTGTGCTGTGAGGTTCTCTGCACTTTAACTTTTGAACCAACAGGTGCATTTGGATAAGTAAAGCCTATTTTCTGCATTTTTGTAGTCCTGGTAATCTTTTATATTGGTAAAGTTGTTTATAGTACCATTTCTCAGTGTCTTTGTTTTTTTAATCAATAGTTTTTCGGTAATAACTTAATATTTAACATATCACTCAATTTTAATCACAAAAAGAGAAAATCGCAACAATTTCTCGCAACTTTCACTTCCTCCCGCAATGTAATCGCAACAAAAACCTAAAAAACACCGCAACTTTCATCACAATTTTTTGGAAACACACCCCCCGCAACATCAGACATTTTAGCCCGCAACAATCACAAAAAAGGCCCGCGGAATTCTGGGGGGGACTGAAAAAAGAAGGAAGTATGACCACAATTATTTAAAGTTTGGATTTTCATGGACTGGATCTGAAGATGCTCCACTGCCACAGTGTGTTGTCTGCCAAGAGGTGCTAGCTAATGATGCTATGAGATGTTTAAAATGTGTAAAACAACATGTTTTAAAAAGCACAGATGTTTAAAATGTGAAAAATAAAAAAATAAAAATGTGTACAACAACCATTTTTTAAAAATACGAATGGAACATTAAGTATAGCAACAACAAAAATTGTAAGGGGGGGGTGCTGTTGTTTATTTGCTCTCTGAGGGGGGGGGGCTGACTCTCCCACACTTTGAAAACCCCTGACATATTGCATATGACGAGTGAAGTGAGGTAGTAATGGTTATTGTTACGCTTATTCAATAGTTTTGTTTTGCCATCAGTCTGACTGTGGCAGGGAAGAAGCTGTTGAAGAACCGTGTTCTGTGAGTGGTGATGCTGTCCGCTCTGCTGTGTCTCAGGTTGTACGTGCAGTGTTTGTGTCTGAGCAGAGAGTGAGCTGGGTGGAGTGAGTCCCTGATGATTCCCTCTGCTTTTCCGACAGCGCTGCACATAGAATCCATGGAAGGAAGTTTTGTCCCTATGATCCTCTCCGCAGTCTTTATGACTCTTTGCAGAGCCTTCCTCTCTGCCTGTGTGGTGTTACCGTACCAGACGGTGATGCCTGTGGTGAGGATGCTCTCTATCAGTCCTCTGTATGCCAGGGTGAGAGGGCGATGGTTCAGGCCAGCTTTCCTGAGCAGCCTGATGAAATAAAGCCTTTGCTGGGCTTTTTTCACTTTGGTTGTGGTGTTAAGAGTCCAGCTCAGGTCAGATGTAACCTGCAGTCCCAGGAATCTGTAGCTGTCGGCCCTCTCCACCTCAGTCCCTTTGATGATGAGAGCCTGGAGAGGGGGAGGATTCTTCCTGAAGTCCAGTATTATTTCTTTGGTCTTGTCTGTGTTGAGGATGAGGTCGTTCTC
Organism: Neoarius graeffei; assembly: GCF_027579695.1. Taxonomy (NCBI): domain Eukaryota; kingdom Metazoa; phylum Chordata; class Actinopteri; order Siluriformes; family Ariidae; genus Neoarius; species Neoarius graeffei. Next base: position 88,297,844 of record NC_083574.1, on the reverse strand, counting down.
CTCTCCGTAGACAAGAATGTTGTTTACCAGGGTCCTGTACCCTGACTCGTCTCCCCCCTTGATGAGCCCCTAGGATAGTGGTGTCATCAGCTTTTTATCCATTTATGGATGTAGATGAAAGGTTTTAGCTTCTAAAAGACAATATTTCCTGTACACTACAGCTAGTTTTAATTTATGTAGCTGCTTATCATTATCACTACGTTGCTGTCTCATTAATAGCATGATTCACCACACAGAGCATGACAGAGTTAATATAAAGATAAAGATGTGACATGTGAATTGGTCAAGCACTCGGTGCTAATTTTATTGACCGTTTTAAGGACATCATTTTTGGTGCAGGGCGGCACGGTGGTGTAGTGGTTAGCGCTGTCGCCTCACAGCAAGAAGGTCCGGGTTTGAGCCCCGTGGCCGGCGAGGGCCTTTCTGTGTGGAGTTTGCATGTTGTCTGCGTGGGTTTCCTCTGGGTGCTCCGGTTTCCCCCCCAGTCCAAAGACATGCAGGTTAGGTTAACTGGTGACTCTAAATTGACCGTAGGTGTGAATGGTTGTCTGTGTCTATGTGTCAGCCCTGTGATGACCTGGCGACTTGTCCAGGGTGTACCCCGCCTTTCTCCCGTAGTCAGCTGGGATAGGCTCCAGCTTGCCTGCGACCCTGTAGAACAGGATAAAGCGGCTAGAGATAATGAGACGAGATGAGATTTTTGGTGCAAGACGTGGACAAACCAGCAGTGTTTGATGTAGAGGTGATATACAGTCCAAGCACATGCAGTTTCAGTGCACTTTGCTATCTTGCAAGAATAGCCGGTTTGGAAGGTCGAGAATATTTCTGCTCCAATTTCCTGTCAAGCCAAGAAACGACTCTCAAAGTAGGCAGATATGCATTCCAGCTGCACATCTGCACACAGCCGTGTGCACATCTGGACAAATCTGGCACGAAGCTACGCCGCCTACATACGCCGTGGTTCACAGTGGATCGTTGTAACACACTCTCAGTGCGGGAATCAGTGTGACCCCCTGCCTGCTCTCGCTGTATTATTAATGCATCTGAAATGGCAGGCGTGAAAGGCGGTTATTGTCAGGATGTGTGAAAGAGCCTGTGTCCACACTCTCTTCTCCATCTGGATGCGTTTTGATGTCCGGGTGTGCAACAGAACTCGGACAATCGTGTAGCTGTGACACGCAGCACTCATACTTCAGCTTCATGACTGCCAGGCCTGTGCTTAAAGAACAATGCGATCCTTTTGTGCCACTCTGGGATTGGGACCATGCCACCGAGTGCTTGTTCATGCCCAGCTCATTTCCCTCTTCATCTTTTCATCATTTTTTTCCTCCTGCCAAATGTGGAGGCTGGAATGCATTCGAAATCTAATTTACTTGCCATGATAATAGCTGATGTCATTATATTCAGCTTAATTACCGTGAACAGTAACAGAAGCGCAGTGTTATAGCATCACCCTACGCTCACACTTGCAGGCGAGAAGTCGCGCGTGTCACTTCTACTGTTGTCTCTTGTGGGCGTGTAGCAACTTTTACTGTTGTCGCTCGTAGGCGTAGCCAGTCCATTTTTTCTTTTTGATGAGAAACTGTACAAAGCTCACTAGATAAACACGAATTAAACAATGCACTAAACAAAGGTTGTTTGAGTTACATATCATGCTCTACCGTAGGTTTAGCAGAGCAAGCTAACTGTACTAGCAGAGCGTCAGCGACGCAGTAGTTCACACGGCCGTCCCATGACTCATTTATAATTAGCTAAGTTCTTCATGAGAACAATTACAACAATTTGATCTTCAAAACAAAACAATCAGAATCAAAATCCAGTGAAAACTCAGGGAGGAGTAGCGAGTTTCCTTAAAGTTCGTTAACCAGCCTAATTAGCAACTCGTTCGTGAGAAATTACAAAACCAGGGAGTAACTGATTAGCTCTTCCAAACAAAACAATCAGAATCAAAATCCAGTGAAAACTCAGGGAAGAGTAACGATTTTTGTGACTTGTGGACGGACGGACGGACGGACTATGGACGCTGCGTGATGGCAATAACTCATCACCCTATGGCTGGTGAGATAATAATACAGCAATACTAGCTAATATCTCTGTTACTTCCTTACAAAAGTTTTATTTTTATTCATAATATCTCTGGAAAAGGTACACGTGCAAAAGTATTGGGACTATGTTCGAATTTTACTTAAAGGTAGACTGACTTTCAGATTTTTCAGGTTTAGGTCATAAAAAGAATTTTCCCCGACACCCAATTATTTTTGTTTAGTGGACCAATAGCTACTGAATTCGAATCACGGACTTCCAATTTTATTAGTTTTTTTTAAATAGAACAATTAATGAATTTATCTCCACGTGGCCCTAAATTCTCCGCTATTTTTTCCTGCTTCACCATGACCCAATTCAAGATACTATGTCATGCATGACGTGGTGGGCTTTCCCCGTTTAAAGGCATTGTGGGATACAAATTTGAAACAGGAGAGAAAATTGGAGGACGTGAGTGTGCAAACGAAACATGAAAGACCGACTACAGTAACGGAAAGTGAGAAGAAAAGACGTTATGTTATATACGAAGGAAAGCACCTCGGTGTGATCAGCTGTTTGTTTAGCGACAGGATGACGGAACTGTGGCTCAGGTGGATAAGGCACCCTACCATAAATCCTGGGTTCAATTCCGACCCAAGGTCATTTCCTGATCCCTCCCCGTCTCTCTCTCCTGCTTATTTCCTGTCTCTACACTGTCCTATCCAATAAAGGTGAAAAAAACCCAAAGAAATAGAACATTTTGCGCAGAATTCAACTTTGCAGTCAGCACCTTTAATTCAAAGTAGAACAAGTGTCGCCAGGCAAAACAAACCTTGCCCAGCGGCACTTATTTTATACCTATATGTTGATAATGGTAATATTTCTCAATCATCAGCTGCCAGGTTATAGTCCTATGAAGGTCCTTTCAAGGTCACTCAAGGTCAAAGATCATGGTGCCAAATGAAAGGCCATCTTGGAGTTCCTATATGCTCATAATGGTAAACATCTGTCTGTCGGCAACCGTTTTTGAGTTATAATGGAAAATATGTTATGTTGACCGATGACCTTGATCCCCCTGACCTTTAACCCCTAACCGCTACGGAGACTGGCCAAGCTACCCCATCATGCAGCATATGGTTGGAAGCAGAATTGAAAAATGCACATTTTGGTTTTAGTTTGAAGTCAAAATTATGAATTTGAAGAAAGTTATCACAAAAAAAAGATTTTGACCTTTCCAGTGACCTTGCCCTTGACCTGATAACCCTCAAAATTTACTCAGGTAATCTATCCCACCTAACCTGAATATCTGAAGTCAATCGGTGCAACCGTCTAGACGCTAGATTGTTAACAAACAAACTGCACGGATTACAATACCCCACTCCGCTTACTCCGTCGCGAGCGAGGTAACTAGGGAGGCAAAAATCTACTTGATTGAAACACAAGAACCATCTCACCACAAGATGTCCGATGTTGCATGATTAGCCAGTTTGCGAAGTGACCTGTCGTAATGAAAGAAAATCTAGAATTTGGCTTAGCTAATGTTAGCTAATAATGCTGTTGGTATGAATGCTAGCAATGTCATGTTAGCAACACAGAACTAGCTAGCTAATTTAACAAGCTAATTTACAAAATTTGGGTTAACTAGCTAACTTATAGTTAACTCAAAACATGTCTTTAGATTTTATGGCAAATTGTCAGATATCTTACTAAGAAAGAAAAGAAGAAAACAGGAAGAACTTATATAATAGCATCTAAATGCTTTGAAGGTCAAAATGAAAACTACGAGGAGGAAATGGCATGTGTTTGTGAGCGGAGGACTAGAAAGATCAGACCACACGTGCAATAGGATCGGTTTGACGAATCATTCGAGAGAATCGTTTGCATTTAGTGGTTTGAAGCATCAAACCTAATTTGCATAGAATATGTCATGCATGTAGAGAGAAAATGAACAGGCACCTGTCGCCTAATCGCTAGTGTGGCTCGAATTTATGGCAGGATTGGACACAAATGTGCGACCCATAAACACACACACACACACACACACACACACGAGATCACAAAAACCTGCAACAGCAGCAGCTTCATTTATTTTCCATGTCGCGCTTCAGTGGAGCGCTCAGAGAGATGGATTGACCCTCACACTATAGAAAGTGACAGCAGTCTCGCTCCGAGAGAGAAGAGAGAAGCCTGAGGATATTATCGAGCTGCGGAGTCCGGACTCTGAGGACAAGAGAACGGAGTGTGAACGAACAATGACTAGACGTGAAATAGACAAAGAAGCATCGCCTGTTCGTAATTGACTGACCACCTGCTCATGAGCCTTGCATTTTATAATGGATGTGTGTGTGAAAGTAGAGTGAAAGATCTCATCTCATCTCATCTCATTATCTCTAGCCGCTTTATCCTTCTACAGGGTCGCAGGCAAGCTGGAGCCTATCCCAGCTGACTACGGGCGAAAGGCGGGGTACACCCTGGACAAGTCGCCAGGTCATCACAGGGCTGACACATAGACACAGACAACCATTCATACTCACATTCACACCTACGGTCAATTTAGAGTCACCAGTTAACCTAACCTGCATGTCTTTGGACTGTGGGGGAAACCGGAGCACCCGGAGGAAACCCACGCGGACACGGGGAGAACATGCAAACTCCACACAGAAAGGCCCTCGCCGGCCACGGGGCTCGAACCCGGACCTTCTTGCTGTGAGGCGACAGCGCTAACCACTACACCACCGTGCCGCAGAGTGAAAGATATTGTTTTAATAGTGAAAGTTAGCAAAACAAAGAAGAAGAAGCCACCTTTATTTGTCACATGTACACTCCAGCACAGTGAAATTCCTCCTCTGCGTTTAACCCATCTGAAGCAGTGAACACACACACATACCCAGAGCAGTGAGCAGCTCCACTGTTACAGCACCCAGGCAGCAGTTGGGGGTTCGGTGCCTTGCTCAAGGGCACTTCAGCCATGATACAGAGGGAGGGGAAAGTGCTGTTCATTCACTCAATATTTTTCCTCCTGGTCCCAAGAATCGAACTAACAACCTTTTGGGCCCAAGGCTGCTTCTCTAACCTTCAAGCCATGGCTGGGCAAGACTACTTAGTTACCTCGCCCGTGATGGAGTAAGCGGGGCGAGGTATTGTAATCAGTGCGGTTTGTTTGTTTGTTTGTCTGTTAACAATCTAGGCAAGGCAAGGCAAGTTTATTTATATAGCACATTTCATACACAGGCGGCACGGTGATGTAGTGGTTAGTGCTGTCGCCTCACAGCAAGAAGGTCCGGGTTCGAGCCCCGTGGCCGGCGAGGGCCTTTCTGTGTGGAGTTTGCATGTTCTCCCCGTGTCCGCGTGGGTTTCCTCTGGGTGCTCCGGTTTCCCCCACAGTCCAAAGACATGCAGGTTAGGTTAACTGGTGACTCTAAATTGAGCGTAGGTGTGAATGTGAGTGTGAATGGTTGTCTGTGTCTATGTATCAGCCCTGTGATGACCTGGCAACTTGTCCAGGGTGTACCCCGCCTTTCGCCCGTAGTCAGCTGGGATAGGCTCCAGCTTGCCTGCGACCCTGTAGAACAGGATAAAGTGGCTAGAGATAATGAGATGAGATGAGATTTCATACACAGTGGCAGTTCAATGTGCTTTACAGAAGTAAAAGCAGAACAGTAAACAATAGAAAATAAAATTACATAAAATAAATGGGGAAGAAAAATAATAAGAATTAAACAATAGTAGAAATAAAATAATAAAATGAAGTAAAAGTTCAGTAAAAAAAAACAGCAGAATAAAATAGAATAAAAGTTAAGTAAAGTTTAAAACATGCAGAGACTGTAAAAGTTAAGTAAAGTTTAAAACATGTAAAGATAACAATATTAATCAGTTAGCAGAAAGCATCTGAAAACAGCTTGGTCTTTAATCTAGATTTGAAGCTGCCAACAGCAGGAGCATTTTTGATGTCCTCTGGGAGTTGGTTCCATAGCTGTACTGCATAGTAGCTAAAAGCTGCTTCACCACACTTTGTTTTAACAACAGGTTTTACCAGTAAATTTTGCTGCTGCGATCTGGTAGATCTGATTGGGTTAGGCCACTGCAACATATCAGAGAGGCAATTGGGCCCTGTACCATTTAGAGATTTGTACACCAGCAGCAATGCTTTAAAGTCAATTCTGTAGCTTACTGGAAGCCAGTGAAGGGACCTTAGAATTGGAGTAATGTGCTCTGTTCTTTTTGTTCGTGTGAGAACCCTAGCCGCTGCATTTTGAACCAGCTGAAGTCGTTTGATGGTCTTTTTTGGCAGGCCTGTGAAAAGGCCATTGCAGTAATCAACCCTACTAGAGATGAAGGCATGTATAAGTTTTTCCAGATCATTTTTTGACATAAGTCCTCTTAGTTTGGAAATGTTTTTTAGGTGATAAAATGCCGATTTAGTGATTGCTTTCATGTGACTGTCAAAGTTTAGCTCGCTGTCAATGAAAACACCAAGATTTTTAACCATTTCTTTTGTTTTAATCCCCTTTGTGTCAAGAATAGTGCTAATCCTGAGTCTTTCATCTTTTTTCCCAAATAGAATTACTTCTGTTTTATCTGTGTTCAGCTGAAGAAAATTTTGTGACATCCAGTTGTTGATTTGATCGATACACTGGTAGAGACATTCAAGGGGGGCATAATCATTAGGTGATAGAGCAAAGTAAATTTGGGTGTCATCTGCATAGCAGTGATACAAAATTGAGTTGTTCTTGATAACCAAGTGGGAGCATATAAAGGTTGAATAGTAATGGTCCAAGGATCGACCCCTGGGGGACACCACAGGTCAAGGACATTGATGTTGAGGTGCAATTTCCCATGGTAACAAAGAAGCTTCTATCTTTTAAGTATGATTTTAACCAATTGATAACTTTACCAGTCAACCCAACCCAGTGTTCAAGTCGATATAGCAGTATGTTGTGATCAACAGTATCAAAAGCTGCACTGAGGTCCAGTTAGGGTGACCACCTGCTCATAAGCCCAAGGGGGGACAAGGGGTATGTTTTTGAGGGACAATGTGGGACGCCGCCCCCACTGCGCCGCACCAGCTGCTGGAAGACTCACAGATAGTGGTTTACCCATTTCTAGCACATACTACCTTACATGGTATATCAATAATACCCTAATCTGCTGTTATTGGTGATGTATGGTCATGAACAGGCCACCAAATGTGTTTTTTTTTAAATAAACATTCATAATATTTTGACCATTCAATTATGACTTGACAGACACACTTCCACTTATGATTTACTGAAGCTACTCAATTTTATTTATTTTCCATTACAATTTATTCACTTTAAATCAATCATAATATAATATTGCGTCTGAGGCTTTGCAGTGCATCAGTACAGCAGGAATAGTGACAAGTTTCCATTTAGTTTTCAGTGGATTAACAGGAATTGTTAATCCAGATTAGGGATAAAATTAGCTCATGTTTTAAGTTGTTCAAATTCTGTAGAGCTGCTTTGCGACAATGTTTATTGTTAAAAGCGCTATACAAAGAAACTTGAAATAAATAGAAACTTGAAATGAATTGTAGTGGCTCAGCACCACAGAAACAGTAGAAAAAAAAAAAAGTCCTGCCCGATATGATATTGCGTGTTGGACAGTGTGATACACACTCGTCACCTCTGCCGCAGTCACTTTGTCAGCTAGAGAGTCGTTTTTAGGTCGGAGGAAAGCATCCATAGATTTAGACGTTTCTTTCTGTTGCGCACGTTTCTTGTGAGTCTCCGCGAGCCTGTGTCGTTTCACATCGTATTCCCCGCCATGTCCGATTGAGAAAGATGTTTTGCAAAGGTCACAAAAAGCCCTCTCGGTATCCCCCTCAACCCCTTTCAGCCACAAATATTCATTTTCCCACTCTTTCCTGTACATACACCTTCTCTTTTTAACTGGAGGTGGCGGTGCCTCACCTGCCATCTCCCCGGTACCTTTCTCCATTTTTTAATATGAAAGCAATGCATGCGTTGCACCTGCGTCCCTCGTCACTGTCTGTGCACGTGAGTGCGGTGTCATGGCAACAACAAAAAGTTGACAACAACCAATCAGTTGTGAGGGGTGTGTGTGTGGTTTTGTTCTACAGTCTATAGTAGCGACGGTGGTGTGCTGAAATGTCAAGTAATATTTGTTTGGCTGCCTGGGTGGCCTGGGGAGAGCGACATCCCCCTCAGCAAGCATCGATTATGCGGGACACGTTCTGAATTTGCGGGACGCATAAATTCAGCTTCAAATGCTGTACGCGCACGCGCTATGCGGGACAGGTGGTCACCCTAGGTCCAGTAACACCAGGACCGATGTTTTGCCTGCATCAGTATTAAGACGTATGTCATTTATAACTTTAATCTAGTGTCTAGACGGTTGCACCGATTGACTTCAAGTTTTCAGGGCAGATGGGCAATGGTCCGTAGATTACCTGATTAAATTTTGGGGGTAATCAGGTCAAGGTGAAGGTCAAGGTCACCGGAAAGGTCAAACGCTCGGTCAAAATAACATATTTTCCATTATAATTCAAAAACGGTTGCCGATACACTGATGTTTACTATTTTGAACATATTAAAAACTCCCATATGGCCTTTCATTTGGCACCATGAGCTTTGACCTTGAGTGACCTTGAAAGGTCAAACTCAAGGTCACGGATTTTCAGAGGGCTGTAACTTGAAAACGGTTGATGGTAGACAGATATTTGCCATTATCAACTTATAGGAAGTGCCATATGGGCTTTCCATTTGGCACCTTGAGTGACCTTGAAAGGTCAAACTGAAGGTCATGGGTTTTCAAATGGCTATAACTTTAAAATGGTTCATGATAGCCAGATGTTTACCATTATCCACATATAAGAAGTCCCATATGGGCTTTCAGTTGCCACCTTGACCTTTGACCTTGAATGACTTTGAAATGTCAAACTCAAGGTCATGGATTTTCATAGGACTAAAACCTGGCAGCTGATGATTGAGAAATATTACCATTATCAACATATAGGTATAAAATAAGTGCTGCTGGGTGAGGCTTGTTTTGCCTGGCAACACTTGTTCTACTTAGGAAGCTTTGAAATAAATGGCCTCACACATTCAACGCTCACCAATGCTATTAAGCGTATAAACTGCTGTGCTGTGTGGATTGTATTACTACTCTCTCTCTCTCTCTCTCTCTCTCTCTCAACATGACTGCACAGAAAGCTACCTGTCAACCTGACACTTCTATTACTGTGATTTAGTGTGTGTGTGTGTGTGTGTGTGTGTGTCTGGTGCTTAAAAGATCAGGACATTTATGCAGCATGTGTTCTTTCAACCCAAGAAGTGAAACATTGCAGATCCAGACACTTCCTGCTTGGTGCCACAGATGGCACTCTCAGTACTGACACCAAACATTTGACTCATGATCCTCCTGCTGCCACTGGGTGAAGGATGAAAAAGCCTTTATTTGTCACATGTACAGTCAAGCATAGTGAAATTCCTCCTTTGCATTTAACGCACCTGAAGCAATGAACACACGCATACCCAGAGCAGTAGGCAGCTATGCTACAGCACCCAGGGAGCAGTTGGGGGTTAGGTGCCTTGCTCAAGGGCACGTCAGCCCAAGGCTGCCCCATGTTAACCTAACCTGCATGTCTTTGGACTGTGGGGGAAACCAGAGCACCCAAAGGAAACCCAGACAGACACAGGGAGAACATGCAAACCCCACACAGAAAGGCCTCGTCGGCAGCTGGGCTCGAACTCAGAACCTTCTTGCTGTGAGGCGACAGTGTTAACCACTACACCACTGTGCCACTCCACAAGTTATGATTTCTCTATAACCAGCCATTTTGCTTCGTCACAATTTCTGAGTCTTTCGCCATGATTTCTCTACATGGTGCTTTATCATTCCCCGTCTCTTTCCTCTGACTGAGTTACATGTCGATTCTGAGACACCAGTGGTGCTGACCTCTTCTGTTCCTCAGACTCGCCTGATCCATCCTGGTGCCCTACTTTTAGCAGGAGTTTCATCACTTTGCTCCTGTGGAGGACGGTTCCATATGGACAGTCGAAAGTCACACTTGGAAGATGGTTCTGGACACTTAGAGTAATACTGTCTGAAGACGACAGTTGACTTGCTAACTTTAGGACTGCAGTTGGTTGTCATGAACAGTTTCGCACTCAAGTCTCCATCAATGAACAGTTCATAACTTCAACAAAACAGACTTCATGTTAAAACTATAATGAATTTCCTGGTTACACAGTTGTACTTTGTGACTACTGTATATAGGACACAGTTATAGAAGCGAGTTATTTATAATCATGCTATCTGTTATCACCCAGATGAGGATGGGTTCCTTTTTGAGTCTGGTTCCTCTTGAGGTTTCTTCCTCGTGTCGTGTGAGGGAGTTTTTCCTTGCCACCATCACCACAGGCTTGCTCATCGGGGATAAATTAGGGATAAAATTAACTCATGTTTAAAGACTTTAATTTTCTGTAAAGCTGCTTTGCCACAATGTCTGTTGTTAAAAGCGCAATACAAATAAACTTGACTTGACTTAATTGTTGGTTAATGTATTCACTCAGCCAAGACTTGGTTAGTGTCTCAAGTTTGCTTCTGTGGAGATCCAATGCTAATGTAGCTCACACCTTCACTGCACTGCTTCATGTCAGACAGTTATCTATTAAAATGGACTGATAATGTAGTTTCCAATAATTCTGCCCAAGCAGCAGAGTCAGGTAAAAGGTGTGGTCTATCTGATTCCTATAGTCCCTTGCATACATAGTTCAAATCTTCAGATGAAGTATTCACACAAAATCACGCAGGTCATTAAATATGTGTGTTCTTATTAGTCTTTAAACACCAAGAATGAAATTTGATACGATGAAAAAATTCATTCGGATCTGTCATACGAAAATGATCACCTGAACAATCAAATGAGGGTTTTTCACTAGACTGGGGTCTATTGATGTCACACAAAAGAAGGACAAGCAGAAAAAAAGCCAGCAAAGTGACCTCGAATCTAGAATATGCGACACACCGGTGTCACTCACATCCAGGATCTGAGAGTCTATACTTCACCCAAGAATGCACAACACTGTGAGTGTTGCTTTCTCAGCTTCAACTCTTGAACGAGATTCTGAAACTCTCTCAAACAGGGTTTACTCAAATCTTTCTTTCTTGACAGCATGTCTATAATTATTATGTCCTTTCATGACTACTACATGATTCCATCATTCACTCAGGACACTACAGTATACACTCATGTTGTAGTCAAGACCACCGAAACCAAGACCAAGTCATAACCAAGACCAGAGTGTATCAAGACCAAGACAAGTCCAAGACTTTGAGGGGTTGAGATCAAGTCAAGACCAAGACCAAGACCCAGGCAGGGCGAGACCGAATCAAGACCAAGACCAAGGCAGGGCAAGACCGAGTCAAGACCAGGACCAGACCAGTGGGTGTGAAGGAGTGGGGGAGGGGTGACTGCCATTAACAGGAAGAACATTTTCAAATTAGCAATGAGTCACGTTATTGGTCACATTTGAAGCAGGAAGTTTTACATCCAATCACAGTAACGATGTTAACAAATAAATCAGACAATGCACTTCAAATTGCCCCAGTTGAAGGCAACATCAATGTGTCCTCGATGCTGCTTATTACCCATAAATCTTTGCTCCCTCAAGCAGCAGAAAAAATAAAAAATGATGGTGGACTGAACTGTACAGAAAAGTGTTTACATATAAAAACTATATATTTGTAGGGCTTTTTTTCACTTAGATTTTTGAAATCTTAGATTTTAGATCTTATAACCCCATGACTGTAAGTTAGTTAGATATGATTTGTGATCTGTGAGGCATTTATTAGCCAACTAGTGACTCTTTGTTGAGGCAACAAGGCAGCGACCTTCTGTTTCATGTCGTATCTGGTGTGTAAGACAGGAATATCAGAGGGGAACCGTCAGGGCCTTCTAGTCCTTCAGAGAAGCCCAAACATATCAGCATTTCAAATGTTATATTTAATTTCTTTCATTCTTTCATAATTTCATGATAATTATTCTTTTCTAATTCTAATTCGGCCTCATTTTCTATCAAATTTGCTTCAGAAATGAAAGGGTTACTGTCCTGAAAACATTAAAATCGAGTATCCAATGAGATTGTTTTGTTTGTTGTCTCTAGGCTGAGAAGAGTTTCGAGCTGCTCACTCATTGGTTCGGACTTCATTGCCGGGACAGAAGGCCATAGCAGTGTATGTTTATGTAGGAAGTGACAGATGACTGATTAACCAATCAGATTTTGATTTATAGTAGGAGGGACCAAAAATGTATCGCCCTCAGCCTTCTTGAAGGCCAACGTGAGCTTAACCGTGAGTCGGCGCTGTCAACGCAGCAGTGAAGTCACCTTCCAGCCGGTGTAGCGTTCATCAATAGTGTTAGTGAATGCTAATAAAGCGGTCAAGCCAGTGCTATCTATCGAGAGGCTAACAACCGAGAAACTAAGATTTCCATCTCCAGACTCTTCTTCCACGCTGCACGCTCGCTACAGTATTTTTCACTCAAGTATATTTAAGTATTCATTTCCCTGGGTAATTTACTGAGTTACTTTTAAAATCAACATCGACAGCTACACACAACGGAGCGACCTGGCATCCTGCCGCTAATCCTTTGCTAAATCCTTTGCCCTGTTGTTTTTTTGGTGTCTGGCTAAGGTGGTGTTTACATTAGACTGTATCAGCGGATCATCAGATTAACGTTTTTAAAACGATTCGCGTGCACACAGCAACGCCAATACACGATTCACGTGCACACAGCAACGCCAATACACGGATACGCTAATCACATGACTAATTAGACGGCACGTAAGTTGAAATGTGTCAGTGCAGCTCAGCGCTTCCTCCTCAGCGGCTGCGCTCCAAATCACTCCGCCCTGAACAGCGAGTGCCCTCTGGAGGGTGCGCACTCTGGCCCTGCGCAGCTCACAGAGTGCGGGAGTGAAGCGCACGAGCAGTGATTCGGGACTGAGCCGCTGTGTGTATGATCCCAGTGCATATCGGGCATGCGCAAGTCACTCACCACTTGCAAGTGGAAGGATGGCAAGCCTAAAGACAATCATAACTACACAATGGGCAGTATTTGCATCTTACCATGAACAACATTAAGAATGACAAAGCAAAGCATTATATTCATACTTTTATACTCTTTAATGAAAAACAAAAAGGTGATACAAGGCGGAAACAACAGCAGGAAGTGAAGTCCGCGCCGTTTTTCAGCAGTCGCGTCACATGACCAACGTGGCATGAACAACGCCAGCGAATCAGGAAGGTGGATGTCACAGTGACGTTGTCCAATGATGACGTCAGCTAGAGCTCAGCACTGCGTTTCCTCGTATCTCAATGTTTACACAGCACCGGATCAGATACGAACTGGGTTGAATACGTGGGCCCTGGCGGATTCAAGTTGTTCCGCCTGTGGAGTCGTTTCCCGGCGTTTTAATGTGAACGGACAGTGCATCTGCGACGAAAACAAGACGGATACGGTCTAATGTAAACACCACCTAAGTTTTGGCTGAGCTCAAGTCCCAGCTCTAATAGTAATGGTTCGCCACTGAATGATATTAAACTGTAGTTCTAGTTGCATTGGTAAAATTTCATTTTTTAATCATGTTTATTCTGGTGGGCGGCACGGTGGTGTAGTGGTTAGCGCTGTCGCCTCACAGCAAGAAGGTCCTGGGTTTGAGCCCCAGGGCCGGCGAGGGCCTTTCTGTGTGGAGTTTGCATGTTCTCCCCGTGTCCGCGTGGGTTTCCTCCGGGTGCTCCGGTTTCCCCCACAGTCCAAAGACATGCAGGTTAGGTTAACTGGTGACTCTAAATTGACCGTAGGTGTGAATGGTTGTCTATGTGTCAGCCCTGTGATGACCTGGCGACTTGTCCAGGGTGTACCCCGCCTTTCGCCCGTAGTCAGCTGGGATAGGCTCCAGCTTGCCTGCGACCCTGTAGAAGGATAAAGCGGCTAGAGATAATGAGATGAGATGAGGTTATTCTGGTTTTGTTGTGTGAAGTGAAGTGAAATTATGTAATTTGAGGGCAGTTTGTGAGGTTTGAGATACGCAGTCCGCTTCATAGCTTCAGTAAAAAAAAAAAAAAGCCTCAGATGATCAATTGTGAAAATTGAACTTGAGCTAAAATGCAAGACTGGGCATGTTTCTTCCCTTTTTGGGGGGGAAGGGGGGGTTGGCGTTTTTCCTTTAAAGGAATGTGAAACCGCAACCTTTGGTTCAGTACTGCAAAGTTTGATTGTCTGAGCTCAGACGTCGAGACGAGAGAAACGAAAGAAGAATTAACTTTAAGCACACATTTCCTCAACGTTAAAATGTTTTATCAGTAATAATGTGATCCAGGTATTTATTAACAGTAGCAGTAGTAGTAATAGTATTTATAGTATTTATACTTATTCAGCACATGGTTATATTCTATATGCAGCATTTCATTTATGAGTTTTGGCTCGGTTTCTGTACCGAACAGCACGAGTCCCGGCCAAAAATGTACTCTGAGGAAATTGCGGTTCTGGGAGCAGGGCATTATGGTAAATGGTGATTTTATGCGGAGGTTATTTGAGGATCTTTAATTGGATGACCACAGACAGCTTATAAAAGTGTCTTTAATCATTTTGATTTGCTTGCTTCTCTCTCGGTTTTATAGGATATCAGGATATCAGATTTGGAAGGGCATGTTCGAAGCAGCTAAATGAGATATGATGGATTCAATTTACTTATAAACTCAAAACACACACACACACACACTACCTATCGTAAGGCAGATGATATCAAACCAAAGGCTTGTCTTTTCATTTCTCAGATTACGGTCTCTCATAACTGCCTGTGAAGCCAGCTCATCTTCCTTATACCTTTATCTCACCAATAATCCCGGAGGATTTAACAGCGAACAGAAAACCAGAACCCACACTGTATGATGGACTCTGAAGGTCAGGGAAGATGTCTCCTGAGCTTATCTCTGTAAGAACCTGATCAAGGTGTCTGGGTTGAGCTGCTTTCCACCTGTTTCCACCGCATCAAACCAGGCGTGACCTTATAGGATCTTAAAAGTGAACAAATTCAAAAAAACTTGGATGTGTTTCCTCAGAGTCGGCCACCTCAGTGCCTTGACATTCTTCCTTTTTAACATTAACGTTTCCTAAATGTTCCCTTTTGTCAACGGTGTTCATTTTATCCCTACTGTAAGCACTGTTAAAGTGGATCAGAAGGTGGTGATTAATTTTCTAGAACAGCAGCTCCACTATACTCACAGGTTTATATTAATGCCAGAGGTGGACAAAGTACCCAACTTCATTACTTAAGTCAAAGTACAGCTCCCACTGGTCAAATGTGACTCCGATACAAGTGAAAATTGTCCAGTCAAATACTTACTTAAGTTAAAGTACTGAAGTACTTGCTTTTAAAAATACTTAAGTATTAAAAGTACATTTTCTGTCAATGCATCGTTGTATTATTGCCACAACGCTTGCAAAACCTAATACCGTCACCAAAGACAGAAATGTGAATTCACAAAATGAACGCATGCTGTGCCATCATGGTGGTTTAACGTTAAGCTAGCTAGTCAGTGAAACTCCACCTGACATGCTAGCAAACTCTTTTCAAACTCTAAATCATATTGGGTAGCTAACGCTACTAGAAAAGAAAGATTTCTACATTCTGTTTATCTGGCAAGATTATGCTAAAACCTATTTCTGAA
The DNA here is from genome assembly GCF_027579695.1 of Neoarius graeffei. Taxonomy (NCBI): domain Eukaryota; kingdom Metazoa; phylum Chordata; class Actinopteri; order Siluriformes; family Ariidae; genus Neoarius; species Neoarius graeffei. Next base: position 88,282,103 of record NC_083574.1, on the reverse strand, counting down.
AGGACTTCAGATAAGTTAACGTTATTCATGTTAGCGTAACTCTGTTTTTACATGCTAACTAACAGTGCCTAAGTTAACTGGCTATGTGTTAACGTTAGCCGTGGACAAGGCGACGGCAACTTGGCGGGCAAATCCATAGAAAGTCATTTGACTAACCAGACTGCATAGCTATTGCAACGTTATCGCTAGTTCTAAAAGCACAGACAACTTTGTTACAAGCTTTCTCTTGGAATAAAACGTTTATATCCCTCAATATGCTTCCGCAGGTCGGACGGAGAGTTTTTGTAGCCTGTGATGTGGTTCGTTTTCAGCAAACAAAGCAAACATTTAAAATTAAATGAATCTTTAATCCTTTCAGAAAACTGAAACGTGGGTTTATGGGTCATGAGTGCATGCATTCTTCAGAAAAAAACGCCTCCTTCCATTCCGCCATCAGCTGATCGTGTTCAAATAATGCTGTTGAGAAATAATTGAACTTGATTTTATACAGTCTATGGACGTGGCGTGACCCTAGTGATTACTGATAGACTGTCTCAGTGTTGCCTGTGAAAAAAACAATCACATTTTAGAAAAGAAAAGAAAAAACATCCACTTTCAAAGCCGCTTCATAGTAACGAGTAACGAGGACCTTGACAGAAATGTACTGGAGTGAAAAGTACGATATTTGTCTTTCAAATTTAGTGAAGTTAAAGTCATAAGTTTCCAAAATAAATACTCAAGTAAAGTACAGATACTCAAAAAGTGTACTTACAGTTAGGTCCATAAATATTTGGACAGAGACAACATTTTTCTAATTTTGGTTCTGTACATTACCACAATGAATTTTGAACAAAGCAATTCAGATGCAGTTGAAGTTCAGACTTTCAGCTTTAATTCAGTGGGTTGAACAAAATGATTGCATAAAAATGTGAGGAACTAAAGCATTTTTTAAACACAATCCCTTCATTTCAGGGGCTCAAAAGTAATTGGACAAATTAAATAATTGTTAATAAAATGTTTATTTCTAATACTTGGTTGAAAACCCTTTGTTGGCAATGACTGCCTGAAGTCTTGAACTCATGGACATCACCAGACGCTGTGTTTCCTCCTTTTTAATGCTCTGCCAGGCCTTTACTGCAGCGGTTTTCAGTTGCTGTTTGTTTGTGGGCCTTTCTGTCTGAAGTTTAGTCTTTAACAAGTGAAATGCATGCTCAATTGGGTTGAGATCAAGTGACTGACTTGGCCATTCAAGAATATTCCACTTCTTTGCTTTAATAAACTCCTGGGTTGCTTTGGCTTTATGTTTTGGGTCATTGTCCATCTGTATTATGAAACGCCGACCAGTCAGTTTGCCTGGATTTGAGCACACAGTATGTCTCTGAATACCTCAGAATTCATCCGGCTGCTTCTGTCCTGTGTCACATCATCAATAAACACTAGTGACCCAGTGCCACTGGCAGCCATGCATGCCCAAGCCATCACACTGCCTCCGCCGTGTTTTACAGATGATATGTTATGCTTTGGATCATGAGCTGTACTACGCCTTCGCCACACTTTTTTGCACCGTGCAGTGAACCCTCTGTATTTACTTTCATGCAGTCTTCTCTTTATGGTAGATTTGGATATTGATATGCCTACCTCCTGGAGAGTGTTGTTCACTTGGTTGGCTGTTGTGAAGGGGTTTCTCTTCACCCTGTAAATTATTCTGCGATCATCCACCACTGTTGTCTTCTGTGGGCGTCCAGGTCTTTTTGCATTGATGAGTTGACCAGTGCTTTCTTTCTTTCTCAGGATGTACCAAACTGTAGATTTTGCCACTCCTAATATTGTAGCAATTTCTCAGATGGTTTTTTTTTTCTGTTTTCGCAGCTTAAGGATGGCTTGTTTCACCTGCATGGAGAGCTCCTTTGACCGCATGTTTTCTTCACAGCAAAATCTTCCAAATGCAAGCACCACACCTCAAATCAACTCCAGGCCTTTTATCTGATTAATTGAGAATGACATAACGAAGGAATTGCCCACACCTGCCCATGAAATAGCCTTTGAGTCAATTGTCCAATTACTTTTGGTCCCTTTAAAAACAGGGTGGCACATGTTAAGGAGCTGAAACTCCTAAACCCTTCATCCAATTTTAATGTGGATCCCCTCAAATGAAAGCTGAAAGTCTGGACTTTATGTCCATGTCCATTATATAACTATAACTTGAATATGTTTCAGTAAACAGGTAAAAAAACAAAATTTGTGTCAGTGTCCAAATATATATGGACCTAACTGTAAGTACAGTACTCAAGTAAATGTACTCCGTTACTGTCCACCTCTGATTAATCCACTTGTTCTAATAGATTATTTCATATTGTGACAGCTTACACAGGGACTTCTAAGGCTGTTTATTGAAAATTTACGGAAGGAGTCTCCAGTGTCAGCATCATAAAGCTGGAATAAAACAGCAGAGCCTTCATGACAGAGGTTTCTGCAATTTTTTAAAGCGAACGTCAAGAAACAACTGCTGTAATGCAAGCAACTTGTTTTGTGGACGTTGTACAACAGCTCACAAATAAACAAATTGAGCTAAAAGTCGGTCTTTATGTCTGTCCTTTATTTTAAAAAGCTGCATTTTGAATTTGTTCTTGATGATATAACCACTAAAGTGATGAAAATACATAGACTGGACTATTTTTTGTCAGGGAGGCCGCCATAATTCCATCGTGCGTGATGTCATTTTCCGTGAGCACAGCCGAGGTGTACGAGTGCATGCTATAATAGATAATATAGTATAATATTATGGTCTAGCGTGACTTCTCAGTCAATTTGCTTGCATTTCTGTACAAAAATTATGGAAATGCAGGATTAGAAAAGGAATCAAAATAAAGTAATGGCTAGTTTATTGCCTGTTTGTTTTTTAAAAATATATTTACCTGCGGCGGCACAGTGGTGTAGTGGTTAGCGCTGTCGCCTCACAGCAAGAAGGTCCGGGTTCGAGCCCTGGGGCCGGCGAGGGCCTTTCTGTGTGGAGTTTGCATGTTCTCCCTGTGTCCGCGTGGGTTTCCTCCGGGTGCTCCGGTTTCCCCCACAGTCCAAAGACATGCAGGTTAGGTTAACTGGTGACTCTAAATTGACCGTAGGTGTGAATGTGAGTGTGAATGGTTGTCTGTGTCTATGTGTCAGCCCTGTGATGACCTGGCGACTTGTCCAGGGTGTACCCCGCCTTTCGCCCGTAGTCAGCTGGGATAGGCTCCAGCTTGCCTGCGACCCTGTAGAACAGGATAAAGCGGCTACAGATAATGAGATGAGATATTTACCTGCTTATCTTCCATCCATTTGATGCGTGACACAGCTGTCATGGTGTCGGTGTTTTGTGGTGAAACAAAGTCAAGATTGCGTCTGGCTTCAGTTGTCATTTCTGCCTCGTGTCTTACTTCTTCCCAGTGATTTTTTTTTTCATCCAAGTCCTCCACAAATCCACAATCTTCTGTAAAATGCTCACTGCACAATTTGCTGCTTTTTCCAGAAGGAAAGTTTTCTTGCTTTACTTGATGAAGCAACTCAGCCAAACGTCTTGGATCCAGGATGGAATGAAGAAGACGTGTGGAATCCTACATCACGCAGCGCCACCCTCGTTTTCATCTCCTAATACAGCCATCCAACGTATCTGGCTAATCTAGTATGGCCACACCCGGGGAAATGGCCCAGTGGACTGATGTTACAAATTAAGCATGTTTTTTAAGCTAAAGTCCGCTTAATTTTATTCATCTAGAACAGCGGTTCTCAACTTTTTCTGCCTCAAGGCCCATCTATTCATACTCGTAATGAGTCGAGGCACATTAAAAAAGGTTACCAATTATTTTGGCTCATCTATTTTATTAGGATCTAATAAACTATTGTAAAGTGTATTAGTGGGATGCGACATCACTCCCGGTTACAGATAGGAGCCCAGGAATTAAATAAACACAATAAAAACAAACTGTTTTTACTTGTAGGTATTGTATTTAAAACTGTACGGATGTACCAGAAGCCAAACCATGCGCATAGGTCATTCTCAGTCTAAAGGGATTAATGATCCAAAAGTGGAGTCTGGTCCATTAACACAAGAACTTACTGTCATGTTTGTGTACAGCAAAAAAGCAAGTTATTAGAACCAAGAAGTTCACTCAAAAGAAGGGAGATAGAAACCACTCAATGGGATTAGATCCTAACACGCTAACAAAGAAGGATCTTTCCTATGAAAGAAAAATTTACTAAATTTGACATTAGTAGAATAACTTTTGATCCTATTGTAGCTGGAACTAAATACAAAGAAATAGTTATGCATACTATTAATTAATTTAATGTGTAGATAATTAACAGGGGCGGCACGGTGGTGTAGTGGTTAGCGCTGTCGCCTCACAGCAAGAAGGTCCGGGTTCGAGCCCCGTGGCTGGCGAGGGCCTTTCTGTGTAGAGTTTGCATGTTCTCCCCGTGTCTGCGTGGGTTTCTTCCGGGTGCTCCGGTTTCCCCCACAGTCCAAAGACATGCAGGTTAGGTTAACTGGTGACTCTAAATTGAGCGTAGGTGTGAATGTGAGTGTGAATGGTTGTCTGTGTCTATGTGTCAGCCCTGTGATGACCTGGCGACTTGTCCAGGGTGTACCCCGCCTTTCACCCGTAGTCAGCTGGGATAGGCTCCAGCTTGCCTGCGACCCTGTAGAACAGGATAAAGCGGCTACAGATAATGAGATGAGATAATTAACAGATAATCAATAGATTTAAGGGGTTTTTTTAAGATTGTGTTTATCTTTAGTCTTTTGTATTTGTAATTATTTGTATCTGTACATGCACAACCCCACCAGCTCTGCTGATCAACTTATCGTGTTTAAATAAAGTTATTCATTCACTCATTATCTCATCTCATTATCTCTAGCCGCTTTATCCTGTTCTACAGGGTCGCAGGCAAGCTGGAGCCTATCCCAGCTGACTACGGGCGAAAGGCGGGGTACACCCTGGACAAGTCGCCAGGTCATCACAGGGCTGACACATAGACACAGACAACCATTCACACTCACATTCACACCTACGCTCAATTTAGAGTCACCAGTTAACCTAACCTGCATGTCTTTGGACTGTGGGGGAAACCGGAGCACCCGGAGGAAACCCACGCGGACACGGACAGAACATGCAAACTCCGCACAGAAAGGCCTTCGTAGGCCACGGGGCTCGAACCCGGACCTTCTTGCTGTGAGGCAACAGCGCTAACCACTACACCACCGTGCCACGCTTCACTCATTATGAGTTGGGAAATTATCCATCCGTTGAGTTCCCCGACATCTCAAACTACTTGGTGCTGCAGACATCGTTCTACACGGACACACAGATGAAAACCTGGAAGAGCATGGAGGAGTGAAACTTTTTACATGTGGCTGGGTTAAAGATCTGGGGATCAGGACACTACAAGATAAATCCTGTATCGTTTTTGCCTGGGGAAAGATGGATTTCTGGGCTTTGTACGTGTCTTTGTGATGGTTGCTAGGATGCGAGAAGTTTTAGTATCGGGTGTAAACAAACCACAGCCGCTCGATTCTCAATCCTCCCTGCTCTTCTCTTCCAGCAGGCATCACAGATCCATATAATTTACTCAGAAACGTATTGTTTATTCTGCCCACTGCACGTGCATGCACTCTGTATGTGTGTGTGTGTGTGTGTGTGTGTGTGCGTGTGTGTGTGTGTGCGCGCTCATGCGCTGGGGTTAAATGCAAAGGAGGAACATGGCAATAAAGTTGTGTTCTGCTTAATTTACCCACAAATTTATTGATTCCACTTGAAAGGTGTGCATCAAACCAGCTACCGGATTTGGGACACTACGACATCCTGAACTATTTAGTATTTGTCTTCAAACTTGAAAAAAATTTGCGGCCCACTAGATGGCGCTTCACAGCCCGCAAATTTTTTCCAAGTTTGAAGACAAATACTAAATAGTTCAGGATGTCATAGTGTCCCAAATCCAGTAGCTAGTTTGACATACATCTTTCTTTGCCCATTAGTGAGCCACAAATTTTTCAGGTTTGAAGACAAATACTAAATAGTTCAGGATGTCGTAGTGTCCCAAATCAGGCCCGGCACCAGGAACAGTTTACTAAGGGGGCAATTAGAAATCGCAAGGGGGCAAATATTTTTTCATATAGTGTGTAGTAGTGATGGCGGTCTGACAACGTGTTTCAAACAATTAACTGCGCCAACCACAAAACCACGGCCCCGAGGTTGCTTTAGTACAGGAAAATCATGTGACATATTACCAGGGCAGTTGTGCTTTATCAACTCCCGTGCCCACCTGTTAACCCTCCCCTCCAATTTTCTCACAGACACGCGTTACAACCGGAAAGATGCCAAACATAAAACAACACACACAAACCTACAGGCAAGTCCTTTAAATTTAAAATACATACAAATAGCTCCGCAGCATGAAAACAAAACGTCAATGCAAGTCTAAGGTACTTGGTTCGGCGGCCAAAATCATAATTAAAAAAAATCAACAGACCCCGCGGCTGCACCAGTAATAGCCTTCCTGACTCGCACCGAGTCAACGCTAACCACTTAATCCGCGATCCCAGTTTAGGCGTGTAGGGGACTAAACACTCTGAAGTGATGAATTTTCACCCCCGCTGCATGGGGGGTGACGTCAACGACACATATTCTTACGCTATTTGCGCACAAAGCGGACACAAAACCCTTTGCCTGCGTGTACAGCGTCAGCAATGAAAGAGTAACAATGTGCAACGTAAGAATCATAACAACCAATCAGATTTGTTCTACCGTGCCAGTTTTAGTAGTGATTTATGTGAAATGTATTGTTGTGCAATGCGCAACCACTTAATATTTTGTATTTGAAAATGCAAACTATTAATATGTCTATAATACATTATATTTTCATAAAACAATTAAGTGATCTGAGTCTCCGTTGAGGGGGTGGAGCTGTAGCCACGAGGGGGCGCCGCCCCCTTTCGCCCCCCCACGGCGCCGGGTCCGTCCCAAATCCAGTAGCTAGTTTGACGTACACCTTTCTTTGCCTATTATGGCCACGAAGTGCCATCTAGTGGGCCGCAAATTTTTTAAAAATTTGAAGACAAATACTAAATAGTTCAGGATGTTGTAGTGTCCCAAATCCGGTAGCTAGTTTGATGTACACCTTTCTTTGCCCATTAGGGCTGTAAAGCGCCATCTAGTGGGTCGCTAATTTTTTTCAAGTTTGAAGACAAATACTAAATAGTTCAGGATGTCATATGCCCCTTTTCCACCAAAGCAGTTCCAGGGCTGGTTCGGGGCCAGTGCTTAGTTTGGAACCGGGTTTTCTGTTTCCACTGACAAAGAACTGGTTCTGGGGCCAGAAAAACCGATTCCAGGCTAGCACCAACTCTCTGCTGGGCCAGAGGAAAGAACCGCTTACGTCAGCGGGGGGGCGGAGTTGTTAAGACCGACAACAATAACAAGACCACGAAAGATCGCCATTTTTAAGTGATGAGAAGCAGCAGCTGTACAAACGCGAAGTAATTTATTATTATTGCTGTTGTTGTTGTTGCTGCTGCTTCTTCCGTGTTGTTTTTGCTTTGATATTCGCGCCAAGGTTTATGCAAACGTAGTGCCGTAACTTCCGTATACAGCGACGTAACTGACGTATACAGTGACGTAATGACGTATGCAGTGATGTAATGACGTGGCTCCTCTTAGCCCCGCGAGCTATGGAAAAGCAAACTGGTTCTCAACTGGCTCGCAAGTTGAACAAGTTGTGAACCAGCACCAGCACTGGCCCCGAACCAGCCCTGGAACTGATTTGGTGGAAAAGGGGTAATAGTGTCTCAGATCCGGTAGCTAGTTTGATGTACACCTTTCTTTGCCCATTTGGACTGCGAAGCCCCATCTAGTGGGCCACAAATTTTTTTTCAAGTTTGAAGACAAATACTAAATAGTTCAAGATGTCATAGTGTCTCAAATCTGGTAGGTAGTTTGACGTACACCTTTCTTTGCCCATTAGTGGGACGCAAATTTTTTTCAAGTTTGAAGACAAATACTAAATAGTTCAGGATGTCGTAGTGTCCCAAATCTGGCCCAGTAGTTGAAAAATACTGGTCTAAAACATCTTGTATTAATATATAATGATGACATTTCATAACCCCGTAATTTCAAAATTTCCTGATTAATCACTGTAAATGGAGCTATAAACGACTACAAAGTTTCACATATTGTTGGAAAGTCATTTGATGCATTATAAGAGGAATAAAACACAATTGTACGTGCTGAAAATGATCCGATTTGCCGTAGCAGTAATTCTACTCAACGTCAGGCTGCATCATATAACCAACTTGTTGATTATTTTCCCGTAACAGCACCTAATGTGAGATTTATTGCTGTGGATGAACAATAACTGAATTAAGGATTTAAATCACACACTGTGGAGGCTTAGTCATTTTCAGTCTAACACTGTGACTGGATTTGGTTTTCTTGTGAAACTACAGTATAATATTAATCTTTGTCATACTAACACTATTTGGGTGTATGACAGATGTGTGTGTGTGTGTGTGTGTGTTGTTATTGCATAAGCTAACTATTATATCTGCACACAAAGGTGTGTCCATAAAACAAAAATATCCCGTTTTGCTGCGTAAGCTTGAACAAACTTGTCTGTGTATTTAATGTGCTCACTGCAACGTTCTGCTTTTAGAGAAATCATTATGGCTTCCTGAAACCTGAACAGAAATAAAACGCGTTATTTTAATACCACGCTGACAACACACATTACTTTCTGATCGTGGAAATGAAAATCATCCTTCAGGACAAACATTACCTTACAATAAAGGTCATATTGCATTATATAATTGTTTGTCTTCCTTTGTGTCTTCTTGAAAATAACAAACAGGTGCTTTTAGTGGAAATGCTTTTAGTAATCACGAGAATCACAGGAATCACAGATGGATTTAGGTTTAAAAGACATTTTGGACGCTTTTCAAAGCTTTGTGGTGTATAAAGCGTACTGGACCTTCTACAGATCTTCTAAAATCAGAAACACGCAGCAGCTTTTCCACACCATGTGTGACACGAGGACAAGATCAGCCCTGAACAAACATCACCTCAAAATACAGCTGTGACCAGAAACCATGCATACTACACACACCACCCTGTTTTATAGCTCCGAGGCTTCTCTAGAACACACACAAACACTCTCACACACTTCTGGCTGTGTGTATACTGAACACATAGCTGCAAAGGGGTTGGATGAGCAAAGACAAACACACAGCTTCCATATAAAGCCAAAGAAACAGGATGTGTGCTATGCCGAGAGATAGCATAGCAGACATCTTTATCTCATGCTCTCAGTCTTTCGCATTTACTCATTTTTAATTAATTAGAAGACATATATTTGATTCAGAGGTTAGATTTCAGCCCTGATTTCATAGCTTATTAACATCTATACACTGTTTTATAATAAAATGAAAAAATACTGATTCATCTTTTATATTGCGTGTTTCTAAAAACCAGGTAGTTGCACATTAGCAGGAGTAGAAAAGTACAGAGAAAAAAAAAATATTTGTCATGCCCGATCCAATATCCACACTAGCTACAGTGGTGCTTGAAAGTCTGTGAACCCTTTAGAACTTCTATATTTCTGCATAAATATGACCTAAAACATCATCAGATTTTCACACAAGTCCTAAAAGTAGATAAAGAGAACCCAGTTCAACAAATGAGACAAAAATATTATACTTGGTCATTTATTTATTGAGGAAAATGATTCAATATTACATATCTGTGAGTGGCAAAAGTATGTGAACCTCTAGGATTAGCAGTTCATTTGAAGGTGAAATTAGAGTCAGGTGTTTTCAATCAATGGGATGACGATCAGGTGTGAGTGGGCACCCTGTTTTATTTAAAGAACAGGGATCTATCAAAGTCTGATCTTCACAACACATGTTTGTGGAAGTGTATCATGGCACGAACAAAGGAGATTTCTGAGGACCTCAGAAAAAGCGTTGTTGATGCTCATCAGGCTGGAAAAGGTTACAAAACCATCTCTAAAGAGTTTGGACTCCACCAATCCACAGTCAGACAGATTGTGTACAAATGGAGGAAATTCAAGACCATCGTTACCCTCCCCAGGAGTGGTCGACCAACAAAGATCACTCCAAGAGCAAGGCGTGTAACAGTCAGTGAGGTCACAAAGGACCCCAGGGTAACTTCTAAGCAACTGAAGGCCTCTCTCACATTGGCTAATGTTAACATTCATGAGTCCACCATCAGGAGAACACTGAACAACAATGGTATGCATGGCAGGGTTGCAAGGAGAAAGCCACTGCTCTCCAAAAAGAACATTGCTGCTCGTCTGCAGTTTGCTAAAGATCACGTGGACAAGCCAGAAGACTATTGGAAAAATGTTTTGTGGACAGATGAGACCAAAATACAACTTTTTTATTTAAATGAGAAGCATTATGTTTGGGGAAAGGAAAACACTGCATTCCAGCATAAGAACCTTATCCCATCTGTGAAACATGGTGGTGGTAGTATCATGGTTTGGGCCTGTTTTGCTGCATCTGGGCCAGGACGGCTTGCCATCATTGATGGAACAATGAATTTTGAATCTGTTTAACTGGGTTCTCTTTATCTACTTTTAGGACTTGTGTGAAAATCTGATGATGTTTTAGGTCATATTTATGCAGAAATATAGAAAATTCTAAAGGGTTCACAAACTTTCAAGCACCACTGTAGTTCACTGTCATAAGACAAAAAAAAATATTATTCTAACTAACCCTATCTAGAATTTGGCTAAAGCTTTTTTTTTAAAATGAATACTAAGGCACATTCGCAATGAAGCGCAGCATAATTAGTGAGCTAATTTAACAATCTAATTCACTAAACATATCTAGCTAGCTATTTTATAACCTAATTTACAATAGGGTGATCAGACGTCCCCGCTTTCTAGGGACAGTCCCCGTTTTTGGTGGCCTGTCCCTGGCTGGGGCTGTCCCCGGAAATGTCTCTGTTTTTAACCATGACTGACAGACCCCCCAAAAAAAGACCGAAAAAAAAAATCCAAATCGAATCATCTACCGTATTTCAGCAGATGCCTCACATATTGTTTTGTGGATCACTTTAAGACTGGCTCAGGCCGATAGCAGAGATGTTCTAAAACACCGGTGCGGATTTAAGGGGGGGGTATCCAAAAAAAAAAAGTTTTAGTATTGCAGATACCAAGATATGCCTGCTGCTTTTTATTTAATTGATAAGGTTTAAAAAATAAACAAAATAAATCGTTATGTGGGATTGAGCTGAAGAGTTTATGGTATAAATTTATATTTAATAGTAAGTCCTATACTTTAGGTTTTTTCACTCGTGACATGAATGCAGTGAAAAGCAAGCTGGGCGAGTCCTGTTGGATTTTAACAGGGCGTCGGAACTTTGTGTATCAACATAATAACATACTGTATTCCCAGACTGCACTGTAGATTACATGTAAAGGGTGTGCGCCATCCTTTTATGTTTATGGTATCGGTAACATGCATGTTCACAAGCCGAAATGATAAAATGCTGCAGCAGGCTTACTGCATACACACACGTATCGACTGTCCAGCTCCTGCTCATATTCATTTATTGAGGTATTTCACCTGACGTCACAGGGTCACGTGACGCCCCGGTGTCCACCATTTTGAAGGTCAAGCTAGCTAATGTCAACAACATAGTAGCTAGTATGTTACTGTAGCAATGTTTACGTTCAGTCATTTGGATGACTGTTAAAACCTTTCAGTCTCAAGTTTTTCCTTTACTGTATTTACTAGTTTACTGTAATTATGATCCGGCAGCTATTTACACCGGATCCAGTGTAAATAGCTGCCGGATCACGCTCTGGCTTGCTCCCCCTCAAATTAAGCAGCGCGCTCTGGCTTGCTCCCGGAGTGCTCCGGCCGAGGTTCCGGACCGCGCTCCGGCTTGCTCCCCCTCAAAGTAAGCAGCGCGCTCCGGCTTGCTCCCGGAGTGCTCCGGGAGCAAGCCGGAGCGCGCTGCTTAATTTGAGGGGGAGCAAGCCGGAGCGCGCTCCGGCAGCTATTTACACTGGATCCGGTGTAAATAGCTGCCGGATCATAATTACAGTAAACTAGTAAATACAGTAAAGGAAAAACTTGAGACTGAAAAGTTTTAACAGTCATCCAAATGACTGAACGTAAACATTGCTACAGTAACATACTAGCTATGTTGTTGACATTAGCTAGTGCTAACAGCTAGCTGCTAGTACACTGCTACAACACAGACACCGACCCTAATAATACAGTTCTTGGTCATTGCCTGGTAACAGCAAATTTATAACGGGCCATGTCTCAACAGACTAAGAAGTTATTTCAATGACATTTAATAACATTTTGTTTATCCTGAGGACCGAAAGTAAATGAAAATGTGAACAAACCTTAGCTGTAATAAGATGGCGACCACCGGCTCCAGGGACGACCCACTGATGTAGGCATGTTACCCAGCCTGGTTTTTAATAACATAGGTATACAGATCATGTGGGCCGAAGTCAGGTAAAGACGAGGGCTTCGTGTACTTCCGTACGTCAGTGAACAATCCTGGTGGAAGCAGGTAAACGTCGTTCTCTAAGCCTGCTAACCTCAATTTTTGCAAATACCTCTCCCTCTGCTCGCCCTGTAAATGCCCTACGTCGCTGGATAGTGAAGGTGTTTTCTGCATCTCGCTCCTTTTTCTTTTATGTTTTTCATTTGTCGCCTTCCTCGCATTCAAACTGATTTGAGCCGTGACGTCCAAAATGGCAGCCTAACGATGCATCACATGACTTGGTCACGTGGGTGAAAAACCTCAATAGGTTATCTCTGTACTCACTATACCTGGTGTACGTACATGGGACACATGCCGTTTGGAGGTGAGCCTCACTTTGATTTTTACAACAGCAGCTGGATAGGTCTGTGATAGATGTTGATTTTTCAATGGATCTGAAGAAAATCTGCTTGAAATCTGCTGCATCTTGGGAATGACTTATTAAAGGACTTCTTCACATGCAGCTCACGCAATCATTATACAGTTATCTCAGTCTATTGGACTCAGGAGCTCAGATTGCAGTTACTGCCTTTGTATTATAGACATGCAACTCTTGCAGTCTTTGTTTATAGTTATCTCGGTATTAAGCTCTGTCTTAAGTAGCCACTTACATTATCTCAGTTTGCCTGGATATATTCACTCTTATATGTGTATCTGAGCAGGAACTCAGACTGCAGTTGCTAAAATAGTAATAATTTATTGATATAAGGTGTTTTGTGGTCACTGTATTACACTGTAGTGTGTCATGTGGTAATGCATTATATGACAATGCAACTTTCATAAATATTACCATATATCAGTTGTAATTATGTTCTATACATATACCTGCAACTCTGACAATATCATTTTCAGTGACTCATTAAATGGTTTTGAAAGTTCCTACTTTTTTTATATGAAATTGTTCTTTAAAGGAGAACTGAAGGCAAATTTTTTATTATCAAAATTCTATTTCTCATTTTATTAAATATAGGAATGCATTTTTGAGAGCTATTTTGTCACTGCTATAGCAAGTTATGACTGCTTAAAATATGCTATGTAATATATCAGTCCATATGTCAAAGCAATGGCCGTAAACGAGATTCGTTGAGACCTGTGCGAGACATCATAGGACGGAAGTAAAACGTACAGCGGAAATCAAAGTGACCGACGTCTGCCAATGTTGTCAAAAGACGCGCGCGCCCTCTTTCGAATGCTGACGTAATCAAGCCAGAAGTTTTGTTTGTTTTGATAGCAATCAGGAAAGTTTGAAAAAAGTAGGCAGTAATCGTCATTTAAACTCGTTTTTGTGCAATATTTCGCTTGGAAAACAGTTTTCAAAATGGCGGCACTGACACCTGGCTGACACTTCTTCACGTTTCGAAGTCTCGCACAAGTCTCGTGAAGATCGCGCGGATAAGCGACGCTTGCCGTGGACCAAATGAACTAAATTCAACATGGATAAAAACCGAATAGGCCGATAAGTATAATATTTAATTGCAATTAGTTGCCAATACGAGTCACGATATAAGGTTACTAAAATCGAAAATGTAATTTAATAACACATTAATTAAGAAATAAAGCAAGTTTAAAAATGACTTCAGTTCTCCTTTAACATGTTTCTGACAGCTCAAAATGCATCTCTGGGCATTTAAAAACTGCATGGCTTCAAGGAGCCACCAGAGGCCCCCGGACCCTGAGCCTTACTGGGTTGATGCCCCCCTCTTCCCATTTTCCTGGATCAACCCCTGGAACACCTCTGGTGATAGCCTTTCCAGTATTTTGATTGGTGGGGCTGAGGAACAACTTTTTAGTCACTCATTCAGCTTTGACAGATTGCTTCATCCGCTCCTGGACAGGTGAACTGTAGTCTTTTCTTGCAGGCCTAAGTGACATTGTTTGTCATCTGTTATTTAGCCTTTAAATGTGTAAGCTACATTTTGCGATGTTGTATACGACATAACATTGCTTGTGACACTGTATTGAAATGTAGCGGTTGACCGAACAAACCGTAGCCTACGGCGGCCAATGCTAGCAGGAGAAAGCTCAGTGCAGCACCAATCAGCCAGCTGAAGTTGTTGCTAGCTGTAGCGTTGCTGTAACAGAACTCCAGCTGTGGGAAAATTGTAACAGTTCAATGGCATAAGCTAACGTACACACAAACTGGTGTGTTATCCCACAGAGTAGCTGGCTATGGAAAGCTGTAGGTTTATGGTAATGTTACCAAAGTGTCAGTAATTTGTATAATTTGTTGTGATGTGTAGCGGACTACACGTTTTGATTAAGGCTACTCATTTAGGCTCGGTCATCAATTCAGCTATGGCTACAGTTTAGGCTATGGGAGATCAGGAATCCTTTGCATCCTCAATAATAATAATAATAATAATAATAATAATAATAATAATAAATTTACCATACCTTGAAATTTCTTGGATTGAACTAAACTGTTTATTTAAATTGTGTTGTGTGTTTTGGACATTTTTTAAATACATTGTCCATTATTCATGGCATATATGGTAATTAATTTAATATATTTACTTTCATGGGTCTAAAACATCTATTTCAGCTAGTCTGCAATTTAAGAGTCTATAAATCTAAACTATGTACCCACACCAGAGATTTTCACTTTGTTAACCAAAAGCAGTTGCAGAATCGGCCGACAGTGCACTCAGTGAGGAAAATCCCACTTTTGATGCAATGCATGATCAAAATACATAAAAACCAAAAATGATATTTTCACCACTGAACCAAAAATGTCCCCAGTTTTCTTCTCAGAAATCCGGTCACCTTAATTTACAAAAATTAACTAGCTAGCTAATTGAACAGGTTGATTTGCAAAAACTTAAATAGCTAGCTAATTTTACTAGCTAATTCACAAAGCTTAACTATCTCACTGATTTATCAACATAAATTACAGAACATAACTCAGAACTAATTGAACAAACATTTTCAAAACTTAACTAGAGACTATTTTACCAAGCTAATATACCAAACATAACTAGCTAGCTAATTTAACAAGCTAATGTACAAACCATAACTAGCTAGCTAATTTACCAAGTTAATTTAACAAGCTAATGTGCATACCTAGCTGGCTAATTTAACAAGCTAATGTGTAAAACTAGTTAGCTAATTTACCAAGATAATTTAACAAGCTATTGTACAAAATTTAACGAGTTAGTTAATTTAACAAGCTAATTTACCAAGCTAATGTCCCAAACATAACTAGCTAGCTAATTTACCAAGCTAATGTCCATAACTAGCTAGCTAACTTACCAAGCTAATTTAACAAGCTATTGTAGAAAATATAACTAGCTAGCTAATTTAACAAGCTAATTTAACAAACTATTGTACAAACTATAACTAGCTAGCTAATTTAACAAGCTAATGTACAAACCATAACTAGCTAGCTAATTTACCAAGTTAATTTAACAAGCTAATGTGCATACCTAGCTGGCTAATTTAACAAGCTAATGTGTAAAACTAGTTAGCTAATTTACCAAGATAATTTAACAAGCTATTGTACAAAATTTAACGAGCTAGTTAATTTAACAAGCTAATTTACCAAGCTAATGTCCCAAACATAACTAGCTAGCTAATTTACCAAGCTAATGTACAAAACATAACTAGCTAGCTAATTTACCAAGCTAATGTCCATAACTAGCTAGCTAACTTACCAAGCTAATTTAACAAGCTATTGTAGAAAATGTAACTAGCTAGCTAATTTAACAAGCTAATTTAACAAGCTATTGTACAAACTATAACTAGCTAGCTAATTTAACAAGCTAATGTACAAACCACAACTAGCTAGCTAATTTACCAAGTTAATTTAACAAGCTAATATGCATACCTAGCTGGCTAATTTAACAAGCTAATGTGTAAAATAGTTAGCTAATTTACCAAGATAATTTAACAAGCTATTGTACAAAATTTAACTAGCTAGCTAATTTAACAAGCTAATTTACCATGCTAATGTACCAAACATAACTAACTAGCTAATTTACCAAGCTAATGTACAAACCATAACTAGCTCACGAATTTAACAAGCTAATTTACCAAGCTAATGTATAAAACATAACTAGCTAGCTAATTTACCAAGGTAATGTGCATAACTAGCTAGCTAATTTATCAAGCTAATTTAACAAGCTATTGTAGAAAATATAACAAGCTAGCTAATTTACCAAGCTAATTTAACAAGCTATTGTACAAAATATAACTAGCTAGCTAATTTACCAAGCTAATGTACAAAACATAACTAGCTAGCTAATTTATCAAGTTAATTTAACAAGCTAATTTAACAAGCTATTGTACAAAATATAACTAGCTAGCTAATTTAACAAGCTAATGTACAAAATATAATTAGCTAGCTAATTTAACAAGCTAATGTACAAACCATAACTAGCTAGCTAATTTAACAAGCTAATTTAACAAGCTAATGTGCATAACTAAATAGCTAATTTACTAACCTAATTTAACAACCTATTGTACAAAATATAATTAGCTAGCTAATTTAACAAGCTAATTTAACAAGCTAATGTACAAAACATAACTAGCCAGCTAATTTACCAAGCAAATTTACTAAGCTAATGTACAAAACATAACTAGCTAGCTAATTTATCAAGCTAATTTACCAAGCTATTGTACAAAAAAACATAGCTTGATACTAATTTAACAAATTAATTTTCAAACATAACTAGCCCAGCTTGCCCATTGTGTTCCAAGAGAGGCACCTTGGAACATGTTCTTAGCTGCTGCACAACAGCACTTGGAGAAGGACGTTACCGGTGGAGGCATGACCAAGTCCTGAAGACCATCGCTGAAGCCATCAACACAGGACTGGTATGGGCAAAACAGCTGCACCCCCCCAAGTATACCATCACCTTTGTCAGGGCTGGGGAGCAGGTTGCCCGAGCAAAGAAAGCACCAGCAGGCATCCTGACCTCTGCAAGAGACTGGCAGCTGCTAGTGGACCTTGATAAACAACTGAAGTTCCCCGGCTACATTGCACATTGCAGTCACCACCCTCCGTCCTGATATCGTCCTTGTATCTGAGGCCACTAAGCAGGTCGTAATGCTGGAGCTGACAGTCCCGTGGGAAGACTGCCTGGAAGAAGCTTTTGAAAGGAAGCTCTCCAAGTACACGGGGCTGGTCAATGACTGCCAGCAGTCAGGATGGAGGGCAAAGTGCCTTCCAGTTGAGGTAGGCTGTAGAGGCTTTGCAGCCCGGTCCTTGGCCAGCACACTGGGGTGTTTAGGCATCGTCGGACAGCAGAAGAGGAGAGCCATCCGCAATACCATCGAAGCGGCAGAGAGGGCCTCAAGATGGCTGTAGCTCAAGAGAGGAGAACCATGGAGTCGTGGTAGCTAGCATGCCATCTGGACACAAGCTGGGGTCTGATCAGCCCTGGCTGGGTCACCTGGATGAGGGTGTATGATGTTGAAAGACCCGAAACACCCAATGATTCCAGGAACATCACTGACAATGTGTCCAGCTGCATCAGTAGATGTGTTTCCACAGCGATGTTATTTTAACAAGCTAATGTACAAAATACAATGGTGTCACTAATTTACAAAACATAGCTAGCTAGCTAATTTAAGATCCTGTTCTACAGGGTCGCAGGCAAGCTGGAGCCTATCCCAGCTGACGACGGGTGAAAGGCGGGGTACACCCTGGACAAGTCGCCAGGTCATCACAGGGCTGACACATAGACACAGACAACCATTCACACTCACATTCACACCTACGGTCAATTTAGAGTCACCAGTTAACCTAACCTGCATGTCTTTGGACTGTGGGGGAAACCAGAGCACCCGGAGGAAACCCACGCGGACACGGGGAGAACATGCAAACTCCACACAGAAAGGCCCTCGCCGGCCACGGGGCTCGAACCCGGACCTTCTTGCTGTGAGGTGACAGCGCTAACCACTACACCACCGTGCCACCAACTTTGCAGATATAAACAAAATTCATGTATGGGCCCCAGGGTGTCCCTGGTGGGCCCCTGGGGGGTGGTTGTTTGGATTTTTGTTTGTCTTGGGTTAACATCACCATTTCACAACGGATCTTCACCAAATTTGACATGGAAGTCTGGGGGCAACCTAGAATTTTTCAAAACCCAGGCAACGCCAGGTAACCTGCTCATTATATTATATTTATTAGTTGTATATGTGTTTTAAATTAACTGATGAAGAGCAACGCTATGATGGAAATGCTGTTAAATTAAGTCATTTATTATTATAAGCCATGGCCTAATGGTTAGAGAAACAGCTTTAGGACCAAAAGGTTGCTGGTTTGATTCCCTGGACCAGCAGGACTGGCTTAAGTGCCCTTGAGCAAGGCGACTAACCCCCAACTGCTCTGCCAAGAGTGGTGGTGTACCTTGTGTCTAATTAGCCAATGAAAAACTGATGATGTGATTATCAGTTCAGGCATTAAACCTGACTGGCTGACTTATTATTACAGGGTTAGTCAAAATTATGTTAACACTAGTGGATTATTTTTCTCCTGAATGTGTGGTGCACCGTGACCGCTGCTGGCGTAATTGGGCCCTACTTTTTTGACACCCCAACAGTGATGTCAGACGTCTACTTACAGATGGTGCAGCAGTACGCCATTGATGAACTTCCACTACAGATCCGATTGGTTTCTACCATTTAAGTATTAACATAATTTTGACAAACGCTGTATTATTATTATTATTATTATTATTATTATCTGCTTAGTGCTTAAAATATCCTCATCTGTATCTGTATCCGAGCCCTATGTGGATGTGGCCTAAACCTTTTTTGTTTGTTTGTTTGTTTGTTTGTTTGTTTGTTTGTTTGTTTGTTTTTCATTAAAGGGGAACAGAGGGCAATATATAGAGTAAATATAACAATAAAACACACATTGATGAACCTTATTCAAGACTTACAAAAGTTTTTTGTTCTCAGGTTGGAAAGTTATAGTGTTTTGAAAGTAGCTCGAGCAAACTATTTCCGCAGTTTGAACAGCCCGCCATGATATTAATTTTATCCAATCAGAATGCACGTTCATTTTCTCTGCGTAACACTCATGACGTATGTATGTGCCCAGTTGTGTTGGCTCATTGAGGTTGGGAATAGCACGTGTGAAATACCTGTTTCTGCCTCTTGCGACGATTTCGCAAGTCCACGGGTGGCGCCTATCTCATTGCAGCAAATAAATTCTGCTGGACTCGTGAGCAACTCCACGTTACATTTTCCGCACGAGCACCACGCCGTGTCACCTGCACGCAGACGCTCTGCCCCACGCTCGCCATGCCCATGGTCAGCATCAGTCTCATCCTCGCCGTCATCCGAGCTTTCTTCTCTTATTTCATCACCGGAGTCGAGAGTACCTCTCCTACAGTGGCGGCTGCTGGTTTTTAAAACAGGGGAAGCCCATTTTACGCATTCATCGTAAAACCTGTAGGCCGGATATCAAAGCATAGAAAGGTGTGCTCCATTAGCATAGTGAACTAGACAACCCTACCTAGTGGCAGAAAGTATTTTTGCTTGTACATTTCATGTTATAGTCTGGCTTGCCAGGTTAGTGCCTCATATCCTTAATCAAAAATATCAAACATCCAAAAATCACTGGCTATTCAACGATGAGCCTTGAACATCATACCCTGATATGCAACACAGAGTCTTTAACACAACAGCCAGCTGTGCAACACATCCTTGAACATCTTCTGCAACACAGTCTGGAAATTCATAACCAGGTAGGCTATGCAACACACAGAACCTTGAATATTATACCCAGGTATAACCTATAACACAGAGCCCACCATTCTCTTAACATTACTGAACAATATACACACTTCAGATTCATGAACATGAACATTATTTATACACAAATTCTGCCCTCTGCTTCTTTTCCAGAAAATGGTCTGTGACCCTGTCATACCAGCTGGTTGTGCTTTCCAGAGACTTCACCAATTTCTGTTAGCAGCTAGCACTGCAGATCCCAATAAGGCTCAAGCTCGCCTACAACCAGATTGAACTACAAATGAAATAAACGAGTGAATTCATGAATGATCAAACTGATAGAATGGATGAAAGTTAACGGAGCACAACGAGTAATATTTACATTTATTTACAGAGTAATGTACAGAGACATCAATGAGAAGAAACGTTTATATGAAAAGAAATTCGGACAGCACTTTGGCACACGACTACACTTTCTCGACATCCGCTAGGGACTGACTGATCATGCTTCCGTGTTCCTCGCCGAAGTACCGCCCTCCTCATGTCTTTCAAACACTACCTCCAATAATCCTTTATCAGCCCGGCTTCTTGTCCCTCCCACTGTCTCGTTTAGTCCCAGAGAAGCCCGGCTTCCCTGGAAGTGACGATTTTGTTGATTTTAACCAATAACAACTAGCCGAAATTGGCTGTTCAGAGCTGTCTCGTAGACTGCAACGGATACCCGGCTGCCAGTCAGTGTTGCCAGATACTGCTGACGTTTTCCACCCAAAATATATGTTCAAAACCCGCCAAAATGCACTTAAAACTGCCCAATCTGGCAACACTGCTGCCAGTCCATAGAGCCCATTGAAATAAGAAAGGTTACAGCCTGGCAGCAAAGGTGATTCTCGTAGCGAACTGCAAGTTCGTCAGACATCACTCAAATAAGTTACAGGATAGTTATGAACATAAATACAATCTTGGGCATATATTATGTTATGCAAGTTATTGTTTTAATGAGAATTCAACGTCGTAGACACCGCAGTTTGGGGAGAGAATTTTAGGGGAAGCTCGGCTTCCCTTGTTGTCTCTGAGAAATCGCCCCTGCTCTCCTAGGTTCAAACTGGTACCCTTCTAAGCCATAGCCTGCTTGCAGTGTGTCTTGCGGGATCTCTTCGTATGATTCGACAGAGCTGTCGCTTTCACTTGATGCGCCCGACGCCATGATTACACGCTTATCTCCTCTATTTCGGAGAGTTCCGCTAGTGCAGTGGGTAGCGGTGACGTCACGGTCTTTTAAAAATGGCGACTCTTGTGCGGTTTAGCGTATAAAGTATTATATTTACAATTACCAAGATATTTCGTTGTTTTCTAGTACATAAATTTGATAGAATACTTAAGAATACATTACTTTGTCACATCAGCAACTGTATATATTATATTTTGTATCCCTTTAAATATGAATCCTAATGTCTGTGTGAATTTGGCGCTGACAGTCTCCTCATAATTAATCTCAGCTAGAGATGCATACAAGACTGTTCTGGGTTTTTTTGCCTTTGTTTTTTTCAATCCAGTTCACAGAGCTATTTTATTTATTTATTTATTTATTTATTTATTTTTGCACATACCAGTGATATTTTCAAGCCAGTCTCACAGAACAAAATGTCGACATGATTTATGTGCAGCACCTTCGCACCATCGTATATCACCATTTTTGCACAAACATATCAACATATGCTTTTAATTGCATCCTGTGAAATCCAAACCAAAATGAACAGCTCTGGTTTTAATCAGAGTCCCTGCAAACCTTTCTCAAGCAAGGAAATAAACGCTCTATTAGTGTGCCTCGTATTCGTATCTGTATTTGTGTCCATTGAGAACACATTCTCTGCTCATCCTGAGGAACGTATTTATATTGAAGTGGATCCTTATTACAGAAATTGAACGTTTATCGATCTGGAAGGCGAAAAGGATGGAATGAAGGAAGGGTCAATGTTAATGAATGGTTCGTATGTTCTTCGGTTAATCAGTGTCTACGCACTCAGATAATGCATCCGATCACTGAAGGTCATTTTCTGTATTATTACCTCACCCGGAACGGAGTCCACCAGGGGGCGAAGTATTGTTTTCGGTGGGGTTTGTTTGTTTGTTACCAACATTACGGGAAAACATCCGGACCTATCTTCATGAAACTTTCAGGATAGATGGACATTGGTCTCAAATAGAACATCCAACATTTTGAGGGTCATCCGGGCAAGGTCAAAGTCAAGGTCCCCAAAAAAGGTCAAAATCTCATCTCATTATCTCTAGCCGCTTTATCCTTCTACAGGGTCGCAGGCAAGCTGGAGCCTATCCCAGCTGACTACGGGCGAAAGGCAGGGTACACCCTGGACAAGTCGCCAGGTCATCACAGGGCTGACACATAGACACAGACAACCATTCACACTCACGATCAATTTAAAGTCACCAGTTAACCTAACCTGTATGTCTTTGGACTGTGGGGGAAACCGGAGCACCCGGAGGAAACCCACGCGGACACGGGGAGAACATGCAAACTCCACACAGAAAGGCCCTCGCCGGCCATGGGGCTCGAACCCAGGACCTTCTTGCTGTGAGGCGACAGCGCTAACCACTACACCACCGTGCCGCCCCATATTCATCATATTTACTTCAAACCAATTCCAAAATGTTCATATTTTAATTCTGCTTCCACTGATATGTTACATGATGGAGTATCTCTCATAGTTTTCTTAGCAGTTGGGGTCAAATATCAGGGGGGTCAAGGTCATTGCTAAAATGTGCATATTTTCCATTATAACTCGAAAACCGTTAAAGATAGAGAGATGTTTATCACTATCAACATATAGGAAGTCATATATGGGCTTTCATTTAGCACCATGACCTTTGACCTTGAGTGACCTTGAAAGGTCAAACTCAAGGTCATGGGTTTTCAAAGGGCTATAACTTTAAAATGGTTCATGATAGCCAGTTGTTTACTATTATCAACATATAAGAAGTCTCTTATGGGCTTTCATTTGCAATGGTCCATAAATTAACTGATTAAATGTTGGAGGTAATCAGGTCAAGGTCACTGGAAAGGTCAAAAACTTTTTTTACAATAACGTTCTTCAAATTCATCATTTTGACTTCAAACTAAAACCAAAATGTGCATCTTTCAATTCTGCTTCCAACCATATGCTGCATGATGGGGTATCTTGGCCAGTCTCCATAGTGGTTGGGGGTTAAAAGTCAGGGGGGTCAAGGTCATTGGTCAAAATAACATTTTCCATTATAACTCAAAAACAGTTGATGATAGACAAATGTTTACTATTATGAGCATATAGGAACTTCCATATGGCTTTTCATTTGGCACTATGCTCTTTGACCTTGAGTGACCTTGAAAGGTCAAACTCAAAGTCACAGATTTTCAGAGGGCTGTAACTTGAAAACAGTTGATGGTAGACAGATATTTACCATTATCAACTTATAAGAAGTGCCATATGGGCTTTCATTTGGCACCATGATCTTTGACCTTGAGTGACCCTGAAAGGTCAAACTCAGGGTAATGGGTTTTCAAAGGGCTATAACTTTAAAATGGTTCATGATAGCCAGATGTTTACCGTTATCAACATATAAGAAGTCCCATATGGGCTTTCAGTTGCCACCATGACCTTTGACCTTGAATGACTTTGAAATGTCAAACTCAAGGTCATAGATTTTCATAGGGTTATAACCTGACAGCTGATGATTGAGAAATATTACCATTATCAACATATAGGTATAAAATAAGTGCTGCCGGGCAAGGTTTGTTTTGCCTGGCGACACTTGTTATTCATTGAGATCTGCTGATTGATAGACACACGTCATCAGGACAAAGCCAACACCAGCCTGGACTAAAGGTTAAAAGCAGCATAAAGAGGACTTTCCATTAATAATAAGAGCTGGTGTCATCCATAAGCTGTAGCTGGCTGTGGCATTTGAGGTCGTGAACACATCCTTGTATCAGAATGAAGACTCGCTCCACTGCTCATCTCCTTCATAATGATGCACAGAAGGGTATAATGGCCTGATCACTATCTCACAATCTACTGTCATGTATCTGTGAATATAGTTACATTTATCAAATATTTCTATAACTATTCAGCTTATTTAAATTCATTGTATTCATTTTGTACTGGCAGATCATTTTATTTCTAGAAATAAATCTGAATTCAGCCTCATGATAGCAAATTTATAAACATTTCTATACGCTGATGGGTGTGTAAATTTAAAAACGGTTAATGATTACATTCTTGAAAAAAATTATTCGATCTAGCACCACTCTAGGAGTGTCCAAAGTCTGGCCCCGGGGCCAAATACAGCCCATGGACAGATATTAACAGACCTGATGATGGCAGCAAACAATGTAAAGACATTTTGCTAAAATACAAGAGCCTTTATTTTCTCTGACTATACCTGAATATTAATTTACTGAAGAATATTTAGTCATGGCTCCAGAAAAAAAAAATGTGCAAAGTTAATATTAGCTATGTTTACAAGGAAAAGATAATCTGTTAATAATCAGATTCAGGATTGATAGGAATTAAATTTCTTCATGTAAACAACTAGATTGGAATGAAATACCGCATTCCAATTGGGAATATAATCAGATTGAAAGTGGTGTAGACCTCAGATAATCTGTATGATAGGTAAATATGAGTCATGTATACACTCGATCGGATTCCTGGGTGTTGGGGGTGGATCCCAAGTGGCTGGGATAATGGAAAGAACATCTGTGCTGAGTCCGGGCTACAGGTTCCCAAGTCCCAATGGGACATACCACCAAACGTGCTTAGATCCTATGGGACTTCAAGTTCTACACTGACAAGCAGACATAGTGGTGGTAGAGAAGGAGCAGAAGAGTGGAGTTGTGATAGATGTGACAATCCCAGCTGACAGGAACAGGAAGAAGGAGCATGAGAAGATCGAGAAGTATCAGAGACTGAGAGAACAACTGGAACAGATGTGGAAGCTAAAGTCCAAAGTGGTCCCAGTGGTGATAGGAGCATTAGGGGCTGTGACCCCCAAACTAGGAGAGAGAGAGAGTGAGTGGCTCCAGCAGATTCCAGGTGGAACATCTGAGGTCTCTGTCCAGAAGATTGCAGTCCAAGGAACAGCTAATATATATATATATCCATCGGGGACATTGAGTAACATATTTTCCAATATCGTCACTCGTGAGGAAATCGATGAATTGTTTGATAAATCTGGGTACTTGTTGTTTGTGAATGTGTCAATATAATAAAAAGAAAATTACACATTGGCTTGAAGATATGAAGTTTATCTTCTCGTGTTGAAAAACTCACATTTTTCATCCAAAATACATCACGGATCTGAGCGACATATTCAAATAATATTGGCTGGCTTTTTTCATGGTATATCAGATATATTCCATTCAGCTAGCATGATACTGAACGAGTCGAAGACAAGTAACTGAATGGAATATATCTGATAGACCACGAAAAAAAGCCAGCCAATATTATTATTATTATTATTATACATACACATTCCTTTCGGGTGTTCAACGCATCTTTCTCTTTCAAAATTCTCTCAAAATCTTCCGTATTTAATGAAGCAAACCTGGCGGCCATGTTTGTTTACAAATTGTCACAGTCGCTCAATAGCACGGAAGTTTTACATCTCTGATGTGTGACGTCATGTTGTCTTGACAACCTCATCTCATCTCATTATCTGTAGCCGCTTTATCCTGTTCTACAGGGTCGCAGGCGAGCTGGAGCCTATCCCAGCTGACTACGGGCGAAAGGCGGGGTACACCCTGGACAAGTCGCCAGGTCATCACAGGGCTGACACATAGACACAGACAACCATTCACACTCACATTCACACTTACGGTCAATTTAGAGTCACCAGTTAACCTAACCTGCATGTCTTTGGACTGTGGGGGAAACCGGAGCACCCGGAGGAAACCCACGCGGACACGGGGAGAACATGCAAACTCCGCACAGAAAGGCCCTCGCCGGCCACGGGGCTCGAACCCGGACCTTCTTGCTGTGAGGCGACAGCGCTAACCACTACACCACCGTGCCACCCATCTTGACAACCATCCATGCAATATCATAAACCATATTCAACGCTCATTCTCCATTGGGTAGAGTGACGTAATACACGTAGGATAAGCAATATGGTAACAATACTGCATGCTATCGAACCAAATGAATGAAACCTGCTAGAAGGGAATAGAACACGTTTTTATTCCATCGAAAAAAGTGTCCTGTATGTATAATGATTCCTGATATTTCACTCTGATGATGTCACTCCCAGTGTTTTCCCTCTGACTTGACAAAATGGTGAACCGTTTAAAAATTAAAATTCTTTTGATTAACTTTCATTTTTTTGTGGATGCGTCCATATAATATAAAGAACATTACACAGTGGTGCGATGATATGAAGTTTATTTTCTTGTGTTGAAAAATACAGTATTTCACTTGTTCGCTTCACGCACTCGTGAATATATACATTCACCATTCGAAGATATCTATCTATCTATCTATCTATCTATCTATCTATCTATCTATCTATCTATCTATCTATCTATATACACACTACCATTCAAAAGTTTGGGGTCACTTTAAAATGCCCTTATTTTTGAAAGAAAAGCACTGTTCGTTTCAATGAAGATCACTTTAAACTAATCAGAAATCCACTCTATACATTGCTAATGTGGTAAATGACTATTCTAGCTGCAAATGTCTGGTTTTTGGTGCAATATCTCCATAGGTGTATAGAGGCCCATTTCCAGCAACTCTCACTCCAGTGTTCTAATGGTACAATGTGTTTGCTCATTGCCTCAGAAGGCTAATGGATGATTAGAAAACCCTTGTACAATCATGTTAGCACAGCTGAAAACAGTTGAGCTCTTTAGAGAAGCTATAAAACTGACCTTCCTTTGAGCAGATTGAGTTTCTGGAGCATCACATTTGTGGGGTCGATTAAATGCTCAAAATGGCCATAAAAATGTCTTGACTATATTTTCTATTCATTTTACAACTTATGGTGGTAAATAAAAGTGTGACTTTTCATGGAAAACACAAAATTGTCTGGGTGACCCCAAACTTTTGAACGGTAGTGTGTATATATATATATATATATATATATATATATATATATATATATATATATATATATATATATATATATCTCCTTCTCACCCCCGGCGGGGGGGTGGTATCCATGTCATCCTCAAGCTCGGGTCCTCTACCAGACGCCTGGGAGTTTGAGGGTTCTGCGCAGTATCTTCGATGTTCCTAGGACTGCGCTCTTCTGGACTGAGGCTTCAGATGTTGTTCCTGGGATTTGCTGGAGCCACTCTCCCAGTTTGGGGGTTACTGCCCCAAGTGCCCCCACTACCATGGGGACCACGCAACCCTTGACCTTCCACATCCATTCCAGCTGCTCTTTCAACCCTTGATACTTCTCAAGTTTCTCATGTTCCTTCTTCCTGATGTTGGCGTCAGCTGGGATCGCCACATCTATCACCACCACCCTCTTCTGCTCTTTGTCCACCACCACTATGTCCGGTTGGTTAGCCAGGATCTGTTTGTCAGTCTGGAAGCTGAAGTCCCACAGAACCTTGGCTCTGTTGTTCTCAGCCACCTTCTGTGGTATGGCCCATTGGAACTTGGGTACTTCTATTCCATACTGGTTGCAGATGTTCCTGTATACTATCCCAGCCACTTGGTTGTGCCTCTCCATGTACGCTGATCCAGCTAGCATCTTACACCCTGCTACTATGTGCTGGACTGTTTCAGGGGCTTCTTTGCACAGTCTGCATCTTGGGTCTGATCTACTCTGGTAGATCCTGGCCTCTATGGCTCTTGTGCTTATGGCCTGTTCTTGTGCTGCCATGATTAGTGCCTCTGTGCTGTCTGTCAGTCCTGCATTATCCAGCCACTGGTAGGATTTCTTGATATCAGCCACTTCCTCTATCTGATGGTGGTACATGCCATGTAGGGGTTTGTCCCTCCAGGTTGTCTGTTCCTCCAGGTTGTCTGTTTTATATATATATATATATATATATATATATATATATATATATATATATATATATATATATATATATATATATATATATATATATATATATAAAGAGGGAGAGAAAATTTCTTCAGTGATGCAAAACCAAAGTACAAAAGGTTTGCCTTTCAGAAATGGTTTTAAAGAGAATCCCTCTAAAGTTGGAAGCATTAACCCTTAAAGAACCCTTGATTATAAAAAAAAAAAAAAAAATTAAGCTAAATGCTCCCATCTTTAATAACAGGCCAAAATACATTTTCTTACAACTCATCTCTTACCTTGAACTCTCTATCTATACCTATGTTCAGAATAAATCACGAAAATAATAAAACTAAACTATTGCTAATTAACAATTATTCACTGAACGTGCAGTGAATATCGGTGAATAATAAACAAGAATGATCCTGAGATTGAGATGCTGACCTCTTCTGCTCCTCGGACCTGCCTGATCCATCCTGATGCCCTACGTCTGGCCAGAGTCTCATCACACTCAGTTTTGCACTCAAGTTTCCATCAATGAACAGTTTATAACTTCAACGAAACAGACTTCATGTTAAAACTGTTAAAAATGTTATAATCACGTTCTCTGTTATCACCAAATGAGGATGGGTTACTTTTTGAGTCTGGTTCCCAGGGGTGTCACTAGGCCTTTTTTACTGGGGCACGTGCCCCAGTAAAAATCAGCTGTGCCCCAGTAAGAAAATGTTGAAAGATTTTCGTAACAAACTAGTTTCTTTGGCAGATCATTTACCTACTGTAAGTTGTAGGACAGAGTGTGTTTCAAACTTCTATCGCCTCTTCTTTCAAACTAATTTTCTAATTGGTCTGGGAGATTCTCACTGTAAACATAGCGTGCGTGCGGCGTGCCATGAGTCCATTTAGCCGACTGGAGAGATGAGTCTACTCTTTGGATGAGTCAGAGAACGGGCTCTGGATGAGTTAAGGTAGCGCAAAGTTTTTGCAACAAAACTAAGCAAACCATATTCTAACAAACCCATTAAACTACATCGAATTAAACAATATTAAATTACTTTTCCAGATGGATATCAGACAATTCTTCTCACGAAGCAGAGACGGGGCAGGGACACAGTGACAGATGAGGAGGAGGGTGAGAGAGGTAAGATTAAGGTTGTAGGCTATGTGCTAGTCAGTCATAACTAACCAGCTAAGTTCGTGAATCGTGAGAGTTGAGGTTGCATAATAGAAAACTTGAATCAAATACATAACAAAATTAGTTAGGTTATTCAGCTGTTTAGCTGTTCCATGAAATGTTTGGCAGGTTTACTGCATATGAAAGACAATAGAGTATGTTTAAATAAACATCTTAATGCAATGGGGGGGGGGGGCAGTGCCCCAGTAAAGCTTAATTCCTAGTGACGCCCCTGCTGGTTCCTCTCGAGGTTTCTTCCTCATGTCGTCTGAGGGAGTTTTTCCTTGCCACCGTCACCACAGGCTTGCTCACTGGGGATAGATTAGGGATAAAATTAGCTCATGTTTTAAGTCATTAAAGTTCTGTAAAGCTGCTTTGCGACAATGTCTATTGTTAAAAGCGCTATACAAATAAACTTGGCTCGACTTGAAAACTTGAGACAAAGTCGAGGTCAAGGTTATTATTCGCCGATATTCACCGAGCCTGAGGTGGATAATTGTTTTAGTATACAGTGGTGCTTGAAAGTTTGTGAACCGTTTAGAATTTTCTATATTTCTGCATAAATATGACCTAAAACATCATCAGATTTTCACACAAATCCTAAAAGTAGATAAAGAGAACCCAGTTAAACAAATGAGACAAAAATATTACACTTGGTCATTTATTTATTGAGGAAAATGATCCAATATTACATATCTGTGCGTGGCAAAAGTTTGTGAACCTCTAGGATTAGCAGTTAGTTTGAAGGTGAAATTAGAGTCAGGTGTTTTCAATCAATGGGATGACGATCAGGTGTGAGTGGGCACACTGTTTTATTTAAAGAACAGGGATCTATCAAAGTCTGATCTTCACAACACATGTTTGTGGAAGTGTATCATGGCACGAACAAAAGAGATTCCTGAGGACCTCAGAAAAAGCGTTGTTGATGCTCATGAGGCTGGAAAAGGTTACAAAACCATCTCTAAAGAGTTTGGACTCCACCAATCCACAGTCAGATTGTGTACAAATGGAGGAAATTCAAGACCATTGTTACCCTCCCCAGGAGTGGTCGACCAACAAAGATCACTCCAAGAGCAAGGTGTGTAATAGTCGGTGAGGTCACAAAGGACCCCAGGGTAACTTTTAAGCAACTGAAGGCCTCTCTCACATTGGCTAATGTTGATGTTCATGAGTCCACCATCAGGAGAACACTGAACAACAATGGTGTGCATGGCAGGGTTGTAAGGAGAAAGCCACTGCTCTCCAAAAAGAACATTGCTGCTTGGCTGCAGTTTGCTAAAGATCACGTGGACAAGCCAGAAAGCTATTAGGAAAATGTTTTGTGGATGGATGAGACCAAAATAGAATTTTTTGGTTTAAATGAGAAGCGTTATATTTGGAGAAATGAAACACTGTATTCCAGCATAAGAACCTTATCCCATCTGTGAAACATGGTGGTGGTAGTATCGTGGTTTGGGCCTGTTTTGCTGCATCTGGGCCAGGACGGCTTGCCATCATTGATGGAACAATGAATTCTGAATTATACCGGCAAATTCTAAAGGAAAATGTCAGGACATCTGTCCATGAACTGAATCTCAAGAGAAGGTGGGTCATGCAGCAAGACAACGACCCTAAGCACACAAGTCATTCTACCAAAGAATGGTTAAAGAAGAATAAAGTTAATGTTTTGGAATGGCCAAGTCAAAGTCCTGACCTTAATCCAATGGAAATGTTGTGGAAGGACCTGAAGCGAGCAGTTCATGTGAGGAAACCCACCAACATCCCAGAGTTGAAGCTGTTCTGTACGGAGGAATAGAATAAAATTCCTCCAAGCCGGTGTGCAGGACTGATCAACAGTTACCAGAAACGTTTAGTTGCAGTTATTGCTGCACAAGGGGGTCACACCAGATACTGAAAGCAAAGATTCACATACTTTTGCCACTCACAGATATGTAATATTGGATCATTTTCCTCAATAAATAAATGACCAAGTATAATATTTTTGTCTCATTTGTTTAACTGGGTTCTCTTTATCTACTTTTAGGACTTGTGTGAAATTCTGATGATGTTTTAGGTCATATTTATGCAGAAATATAAAAAATTCTAAAGGGTTCACAAACTTTCAAGCACCACTGTAAATACACAAGTGATTATTTAAAAAAAGTGTTTATAAAATAATTTATTTCAGTCTTCAAAAGCGGTATGCTAATGTAAATACGGCGCGACTCAGACTTGTCTTTTATGTGACTTGTGTCTGAGTCACATAAAATCCTTTGTTTTGAAATCGATAAAATAAATCACAACTCCACCTTACCTTTGGATAGTTTTAGATCAAACTTCGTAGCATCTTTAGTGCTTTTAGGAACAGCGTTTTCTTTCAACATTTGTAATTCTTCCTTGGCGACAAAGTGATTAGCCGGCATTTTGCCGAGTCGCTCGAGGTGATTATCGAGAAATAGTGCGACTTCCTCAACCAGTCAGCGCATGTGATTTTCTATAATCACGTCCGTATTTATACTAATGTTAAAATATTATCTTTCACCTTCTTGATAATCGCTGTTCCCTTGTACTACACTGTAGGTATTCTGACTTCCTGTCTTCCTGTGTTGTTTAACAGATTGGATAATGATGTATGAAAGTAAAAGTACACATTGACCAAAATACTTGACTTCACTGATTGTAATCGTTTGAAAAACTCGTACATTTGATTACATGTAGGAAACTAATTGCTAAACAGTTTGCCTGAACGCCCTCGCTGGACTTTAAACAGGAAGAATTGGCATGTCCCGCGATTCTGAAGACAAAATAAAGCCTCTGGCACAGAGTGAGTGTATCTCACCCAAACTCCGTACCACAGTCGATTGCCTCCCTCAATGAGCCGTTATTCTTCCACCAATGGAAGGCTTTGTTCCCTCCAGCTCTCTTCCTCTTTCCCTACATTTTCTTCTTTGCATCAGTGGATACATTTAAGTACTGAGCAACAGACAAATACATGGACATCGACAAAGAAAGAAAAAGAGATGGATAGAAAGCAAAGGAGAGAGAGAGGAGAAGGTGGGCAGGGTAGTGTGTTCTTCATGCCTCAGCAGGCCTGTCTTGTGAACGGTTGCTTTGTGTTGGAGTCTCCATCCTGAACTATACAAAGAGCAAACGTGTGCAAGTGTCGCAAACAGGCAGGAGCAAGCTCTGTCGTTTATCTGCCATTCACTCACAAAAACACACATGCTCACGAACAGAGCGAAAACTAATTGTACACGTGGGCTGTGTATTTTGTAAAGCGACTGCGCCAACACTTGCGGCAAAATGTGATTTACAATAAATCAGACTGTCATAATGGTGATAATCCTAACCTTTACTGATATGGCACAACAAAATCATGTCTAAACAAATCCCAGCACGCAACTCCGGCTCTAGTAGTGGCTTATTTTACTCCTCCCTTCACCTCTACCTAAAGAGAGTGTTGCAGCGGCACTTTAGTCTTTCAGTCATGAACCCCATCGTGCTTGTCAGATCAGATCTCTAACTAGCTGAACCAAGCCTCTGGTGTAACTGAGTCATACAGTAGAGCAGCGTTGCATTCTGGGACTCCTAGTCCAAGATTTGCACTGACATCTTCACTAGATGGAAAATGGTGCCTGGTTGTGAGATCAAATCCCTTTGTTTCCATAGATGTCTGAATTAGGGTATATATAAATTCAATGCCAGCCCAGTAATTTAACCCATTAATCCAAACAACAAGTAACGAAGGATGTTTATGCAAGGCGGGATTCAATACCATCCCGAGACTCCCATGTGCCTCTAGGCCGCCGTGTCCCGCATCCATAACTACTCCTTTGTCCTGCACACAAAGACAAGCTTGGGAAAGGCAAAGGTGCCTCTCCCTCATGCTTTGTTCCTTCCTTCGTCCGCTTAGCAGTCTTCCTGAAAAGGGGAAGGAAAAGCAGAGCGACACCGACGGAGAGAAGGAGGGAGGAGTGAGAAATGCACCACTAATGCCACTGGTGAAACCCATGGGCACGAGCGATAAAACTTCACCACTGAAAACAAGACAGGAAGTGACCGAGACATAAATCTTATTCAGTCCTTGCACGATTGCTTCCAACGCAGCAATTTCGCAATGCATGAGAGGTTTTTTTCTTCAGTCGAGGATGACATAATTTCATCAGTGCGGTGAAATCATCCTGCAAAGCTTGATGGCGTGCCAAATTGTGCCACTAAAGACAGCATGTTGAAGGAGTAGGTATTTTAGTGCTGCACATAATTATAGATTGGTAAATTCTTTTGTATGGAATAACACTTATACTACAGCGATTTGCCAACAGATGCATGGTTTTTTTTATTCATTAACAAACACGCTCTTTTTATCCATTTATATTTACATTCTGTTTGATGGAATGTTTGTGAGACAAGTTAGTTCCTGTTGTTCCAGTTGTTCCCTCACTAGTTTCTCCTGTTTCACTGCTTGTGAAGTTAACGAGACAAAAAAAACACAGCTAGTCATTTTTGTTTACCAATACTGCCATACAAAGGCAAACTGCAGTATTTGCATATTGTGTCAGTGGCAAAAGACAGTCCAGTAGCGAATAAGTGACGAATAGGTGATGCTACTGGACCGTCTTTTGCCACCGACACAATATGCAAATACTGCAGTTTGCCTTTGCACGGCAGAATAAACCAAAAAGTATAAACTCTTCTGTCTGGAAGACATTCCAGTGCCATGGGCTATGCACAAAGCAGTGTGACTGTTATGGAACCTCAGTGGCTTCGAATAAACTCAAACTCAACAGAAAAATGGTTTGTAAATCCGTCATGTCAGAAGAAACCAGCATGAGCTGCCTTGTAGTGAGCTAATAATCCAAACTGAATAATCCAAAACAAGATATTCAGAAGATGAGATTGAAGTTAAGGCTGAAGATGAGCACAGAAACTTGAAAAAGCTTAATATTATTATTACATTCAGACGGATGAGTTGATGAGTATTTCTTTTTCACGATTTATAGAGTAGCACTGTAACTGAAGGGAAATCAAAATCTAAAACATGATATAAATATGCTATTTTGTCCTAAAGGTGCAGGGCTCGACATTAACGGTAGTCCGACTGTCCGGGACAACCAAACATTTGGGCTGGATAAGTCAAATCTGCATCTGCCTGTGTGACGGGATGCGTTGAATATTCGTTGAAAAATCACTATTTTTATAGCAATTATTCAAGAATTACATCAGTAAAGTCCCAACAAAATGAGTTCAATCCCCTCAGTGATCTGGCCATGTTATTGTTATTGTTTACAAAATTCCAGCGAAGCAGGTGCGTGTGTAAAAATAACCACGTCATAATATCTAATTTTATTCTATCCACATTCACTGGATATGAGAAA
The DNA here is from genome assembly GCF_027579695.1 of Neoarius graeffei. Lineage (NCBI taxonomy): Eukaryota > Metazoa > Chordata > Actinopteri > Siluriformes > Ariidae > Neoarius > Neoarius graeffei. Next base: position 88,247,325 of record NC_083574.1, on the reverse strand, counting down.
TCGCGCATTCTGATTGGCTACTCTACTACTAGGCTATCAGCTCATATACTATGAATAGAGAAAAACAAAATGGCGGAGCGCATCAAGTCAGATATATCACTTTGTTATCAAGTATTTAAAAGAAACAGAAATAGCTAAATAAAAGAATATAGGGGCGGCACGGTGGTGTAGTGGTTAGCGCTGTCGCCTCACAGCAAGAAGGTCCTGGGTTCGAGCCCCGGGGCCGGCGAGGGCCTTTCTGTGTGGAGTTTGCATGTTCTCCCCGTGTCCGCGTGGGTTTCCTCCGGGTGCTCCGGTTTCCCCCACAGTCCAAAGGCATGCAGGTTAGGTTAACTGGTGACTCTAAATTGACCGTAAGTGTGAATGGTTGTCTGTGTCTATGTGTCAGCCCTGTGATGACCTGGCGACTTGTCCAGGGTGTACCCCGCCTTTCGCCTGTAGTCAGCTGGGATAGGCTCCAGCTTGCCTGCGACCCTGTAGAAGGATAAAGCGGCTAGAGATAATGAGATGAGATGAAAAGAATATAGGGTTTTTTTCCCCATCCCAGTATCTCCTGTTCCACACTCCAGCCCAGTTGGTGGCGGAAATGCACCTTTAAGTTGGTTTGCCAATCACCAACCAATCCAATCACATAGGAATAATAAAAAGGTTACGGTCAGGACGAGTGAAAAATCTGGCTGCTTGTCTGACTAGGTGGGGGGGGTGCAAATTTTTGCACCATCGTCTATATCCATTTGTGAGACGACTCATCCAGCAAATATTCTGATGATTTACGCTCCACTAAATCTTTATTGCAAAAGACCGTCTGTCTGGAAGAGCGTTTAAAAATAAACATCCGGATTTAAAATAATAGCTCAGGTTTTCTTCATGCCATTATGTGGCAAGTGTCTGATAGGATTAAGTTGCACGTCTTTTACCTCGAGCCTGTGATGCAGACTGTTTTTGTTAACGATAATGAAAATTTTTTTTTCTCCAGCCTCAGGAATGCAGCCTGCTAAATTTCACACTTCACTTCATTTTTATGAGCAACAGCCGCCATGTGCTAATCTGCATATTAATACGCCCTTTGAAGATGAACACGGTCCTTAAAAAATGCATTTCAGTCAGTCAGTCAGTCAGCCTACGTGAGATTTAGGATGAAGAGATTCGAAATCTAACTGCTGCCTGCTATCACTGCTCACACAAATAATCCTTGCTGTATGTTCGTCAGGCTTCACATGGCATCGAGCGAGTCAGGACGCAACCCGTGTCTCAGTGTTTTGACAGTTCCAAGCATTCCAATCTGCACGTTCTTGTATTAATGGTATTAGTTTCATGAGATTTAGCATAACTTTGGAGCTATTTCAGACATCGCCTGATCTGGAAAAGTTCTCCATCAGGATTCTGAAACAGACTCCTATTAAAGAAACCTGAATCTTCACTCATCCAGTGTCAGTATGCGCTTTATCCTGGTCTGGGCTGCGGTACATCTGGGAATAAGTCCTCGATGAAACACACTCATTCACACCTAGGGGCAAGATATGATATCTGATCCACCTCCTGAGATGTTTTTGGGAGGTTGGAGGAACCTAGAGAACCTGGACGAAACCCATATAGAGAAGATCAGGATCAAAACTGGGATCCTGGAGATGATGTGAGGCTCCGCCTCCACCAGCTCATGACAGAACCAGAGCTGTAGCTCCAAATGAGAAACTTTTTAAAACATAATAAACATAATTTATACATCATGATCATTTTTGAAACCACAGCACAGAACAGGACTGCTTCATTAAGCTGGAGTTGTGAGGTGTCATATGGTACTACCTGGCCTTGATTTGTAGCTTCGTTAAAATAAATAAATAAATAAATAAAATACAATCGTACTACATTTTATAAAACATACGTATGGTTTAATAATTCTTTTGGAGTTAATTTGATTCAAAGATTGTAGCAGGAGCAGTTTTACTGAATAAACCTTATCAGAGCTAGTACTGAAAACATCACAGGTGAATATTCTTACATCAGAAAATATAACAGCCAATCAGGTCTTCATATGCAAATGAGAGTCATGCAAATTAGAGGACAGTCGAAAAATCGTTACACTGATTTGCTCGGGAAGGCATGAGGCAGGTTTTCTCAACTTCTCAACAACAAATAAGCAGAACTGACCTTCCTTTCACCTGACAGCGTTGAATGTGAACTTTGTACTATATTTATTTTGTATTTATTATATACTGTACTGTATTTAATTAATGCACACTTTTGTAGCTCTGTATGTTTACAATGTTTACACTTGTCTGATATTTATTGCACTGATGTTCCATGTTCCTGTGTGCTTGTGTGTATGTTTGGTGAATAAAGTGATTCTAATGTTGGTTTGTCTCGATTACGTTCATTATGTCTTATATTAGATATGGTTATTTTTTTCTTTTTAATCAGACATCTAGTTTTTACGGCAGAGCAATAGGGCCGGGGTTTTATATTTTATTTGGAAACTTCTGAGAAAAAAACTCAGAATTTTTGAGATTAAAGTCAAAAGTTTCGAGAAAAAAGTCGAAATTTTCGAGAAAAAAAGTCGAAATTTTCGAGAAAAAAAAGTCAGAAATCTGTAGAAGGCGGGCTTCCATACGGAAGTGACACTCCCTCGCGGCCGGTAGACATGAATGGCTGAGACCAGAGCCATGGAATTCAGAGTTGTGACAACCGGGGTACAGGAAGTCAGTTGGTGACATTGACATTGTCATTGATATTGTCAATGTCCGACTGATTTCACCTCCTGAAAAGACCAAGTTCACGACACCGCCTCTTCAAAGTCCGGATAGAAATCACAATATTGTGATTCTGTGCCAAGACTGCAAGGATCTCTTTGTTATTAAACCCAGTCCCGAAATAACATTTGATTAAGTCGTCCATTTCAGCAGCACTAAACACAGTAGTAGCAGTCTAAGTCTCCGTCAGCTCTGAATGACCTGGTACTTCCTGGGAGCCTAAATTTGTGACTTTTTTCTCGAAAATTTCGAGTTTATTTTCTCAAAACTTTTGACGAAAATTTTGACTTTTTTCTCAAAAATTTCGACTTTTTTTCTCGAAATTTCTGACTTTAATCTCGAAAATTCTGAGTTTTTTTTCTCAGAAATTTAAAAAAATATATGTATTTCTTAGTGGAACTATCGCTCTTCCGTAAGTTTTAGGTTTGTTTACCTGACATGTTTCGACGTACGTAACTGTCGTCTTCCTCAGAGTGTCACCGGATGTTGTTGGTGACGCATCTTATCAACTGATGTTTCCGAAGGCGTGGCCTTCCTGTCTGGTTTGACAGGTCGGTCACATCTTCTACTGTCTGTTCGTTCCCTGCAAGATGGCACTCCAGGTATGGGAGAGCATGTACGCTCCCTCATCCCAGTTGATGGTCCTCGGGCTTCGCTTTCGGATCTCCGAAATTTCAGATCATATATGAGATTCCATGCCAATCATGCAATAAAACTTACATCGGGGAGACAGGGAGGAGTTTCACCACAAGGAAAAATGAACATAAGAAAGAGTGCGAAAAGGAGACAGCTACAGGACAAACCCGAACAATAAAAGAAAAGGCACAACAGGAAAATTACAAGTCAGCCATGACAGATCATTGCAAAAGAGAAAATCACATTATGGACTGAGGGAATGCCAGAGTCATCCGCACAGAAGATAATAAACATCAGCGCTGGATCAGGGAGGCCATGGAGATCCGAAAGCGAAGCCCGAGGACCATCAACCGGGATGAGGGAGCATACATGCTCTCCCATACCTGGAGTGCCATCTTGCAGGGGACGAACAGACAGTAGAAGATGTGACCGACCTGTCAAACCAGACAGGAAGGTCACGCCTTCGGGAACATCAGCTGATAAGATGCGTCACCAACAACATCCGGTGACACTCTGAGGAAGACGACAGTTATGTACGTCGAAACATGTCAGGTAAACAAACCTAAAACTAGATGTCTGATTAAAAAGAAAAAAATAACCATAATGTTGGTTTGGTTTGGGGGCGTTTCCAATTTGCATATTCATATGACGTGGAACTAGAAGGGCACTCAAAAGAGTTTATACCTCCACCAAGCCACATGTTATCAACATCAAACTCAAAATCAAACCAGTTGAACTTTGGATAATATGAAAGCTGTTCGCCAAATTTCCGCAACCTGGCCTAGTGGTTAGCATGTCTGCCGCTCAACCAGGAGATCGCGGGTTCTACTTGCAGTCAGGTCATACCAAAGGCCTTCATAAAAATGCTATCTAGCAAGGCATGCTGGTAATACAGATGCGAATGGGGAGTCAAACTCTCGCAGTTACCAGAGGACTAGCCCCCCACTGTAACCCTAGCTACGTCTATATAATAGGCGAGAGGCCAAGGGCTATAGAAACGGAAATCGGCGCCACCCAATGCGCCTTAAGAGCCTGGTTAGTACTGGGAAAGGAGACTGTCTGGGAAGACCAGATCCTGGCATGGAAGGGACTTTGACTTTAACTTTTTGACACCAAATTTCTTTGAAATCTGTTCACTACTTTTTGAGTTATGCTGGGAACAGATTTAAAAAAATCCTGGATCCGCATCCAGATTTGTATCAAAATCTAATCAATTGTTCCTTGGTTTCCTTGGCCAATGGCTCACCTTTCCTCCAAATTTCATCCAAATCCGTTCACTACTTTTTGAGTTATGTTGGGAACAAACAAACAAACGGAGACAAAAACATAACCTGCTCCAACAAAGGTGGCGGAGATAATAACTTTTTGAACATGCTCCTGCATTGAGCAATGATGGTTGACAAAACAAGTTTTAGGTAACTTTCCATTTAATTCCAGGTTCTTACAGGAAGAACAACCTTAGCTGGTACTGGAATATTCTGTGGAAAACATGTGGTCACATTCCTGTTGTTGTTGTTGTTGTTGTTTTGGGTTTTTTTTGGCAGATGTGAAGTATGTGAAGATTTTGTTCAAGATAATGCCTGCTGGAATGCTGTCAAAATTAAAAAAAAAAAAAACACCACCAACGCTAGCTTTGCATGGTGTGACTGTGTGATTGTTTTCATCTTCATACGAACCCACAGCAGGCTGTGTACTGAGCATGTTCCTTCATGAGTCAGAGAGTTAAAATCGGATGCATGACGACGTTTCTGTAACAGAGCACCGCACTAATACGTGAGAGCTCACCCACGGCTGACGGCGGAGCTAAAAAACACGGTTTAAAAACTACAACGCAGCTTTATTTATCACCGAGACAGAACAGAGTGTCCACTGGGACTGAGAGACAGCAGGAAAAATTGCAACGTGGAGCGAATCCTTGATTTATTAATCCACGTCTGGCCTTTTTAAACGAGCTCAGCATATCGGGCGATACGTCCAGTAACTTACGCCGAGATTATTTACGCTTCAGACGAGATATCAACAGTGTCAGGGTATATTACTTCTTTTAATTGTGTTATACTCAGATAATACAGAGCACTGCTCTTTATTCTAATCTAGTGTGACCTCTGGGTTTAACATGAATTAGATGGTTAGTTCACTTTGTAGAAATGAATCGTGACTCCACTGTTGGCTTTGAGTGAAGCTGTCGGTGTATCCACACGTCGCGGCTCTTATAATACTGACAAATTCCATACAGTACAATGAAGGTATATTCACAAGGAGAGTAATCACTGACGATTATACACAGTAGGCTACACGTCACATCACGTACACTAATCCTGTTATTCCACGTGGAAGGAATGTCCAGTCACTGGCTCAGGGCTTGATATTTAACAGTGTTTGTAACATTTATAGTCTTAGATTATTATAGTCATCGTGTCATGACTGGATTGTCGCATGGTATGATCAGTGCATTTCATACAAAACAAGTCCCAGTCAGTGCATCGTAAGAAAGTTCTGGAATTCATTCCTGAATCCTCAGCGCGAACTGCTCCCATTCTCGGTGTACTCCGGCAGGCTGTTGAGGGCCGTTTCTTCGCTCTTGGATTGCAGCATGACATTGGTCTTCTTGGAGTTTTTTTTCGTGGCTCTGGAGAGCCGTCGTCGAAATGTGTCCCCGGCTAAAAAGTACAGAATGGGATCCACGCAGCTGTTGAGGCTGGCCAAACCACGGGTGACCTGGTAGGTAGCGTAGACCCTGTTATTAAACGCGCACATCTCAGGGGTCTGGAAGTAAAGCCGGGCCCTCATGTTGAGGTTCTTCATGACGTGAAAGGGCAGGTAGGACACTGCAAAGACAGCGAGCACGATGATAACAAGATGGATGGATTTCTTCCTGAGCGGCGCGTTGTCCATGTCGTTGTAAATGAGCGCTTTGACGATGAAGCCGTAGCAGCCGAGGATGACCACGAAGGGTATGCAGAATCCAAACACGGTCATGCACATGCTATAGACAAAGTACCCCTGAAGCTCATCCTCAGTGGTCGTATCGTAGCACGTCGTGACGTTTCGTTTAGGTCCCGTACGCGAATAGTAAAGGATCGGCGAGATCCCAGCTATCACGATGAACCACACCAAGGTGCAGGTCCGCACGGCATTCTTCTTCTTAAGCCTTCCGAGCGACTTGAGCGGGTGGACGACGCCGGAGTAGCGGTGCACGCTGATGCACATCAGAAACAGGATGCTCCCGTAGAGGTTGACGTGGAAGATGAAACGCTGCAGGCGGCACAGGACGTCACCGAAGATCCAGTTCGTTTTGTTGAAGTAGTAGAATATGAGGAAGGGAAGCGAGAGCACATAGCAGAAGTCAGCCAGCGCCAGGTTGAACATGTAAACCGAAATGCTGCTCCATGGACGCATGTGACACACAAACATCCAGATAGCCAGGCTGTTCCCGATTAAGCCAGTGATGAAGACGATGATGTAGACCGTCGGCAGGTAGTAGAACTGAAAGGCCGTTTTGGTCAGCGAGCAGCTGTGTGTGTAATTCAGTGCGTGGTTCTCACTCACAAGTGGAATCGACGTGACGTTCACCTCCGTCATGGTGTCAGGAAACAAGGTGTGTGTCAGGAGCTTGGTGGAGAACCAAGTGCAGAAGGTGATCAATGATCAATCAACTCCAAAAACCCCAGGAAAACAGTGAGCAGGAAACTGTGTGTGTGTGGTAGCTACCTCCACATTGCACAATCCAACACTACACATGTCCCACTCCAGGGAAATATATTGCTATATATCTATATCTATCTATATCTATATATATACACACCCTCTTGTCACCGTGCGCTCGCGCCTTTCCATACGCCAACACGTTTCCTCTGCCGTCTCCAACCGACGATTACTTTCGGTTCTTTATCTTTCTTTCCTCCACCTCCTGATTGCTCAAACTTCCCGTCCTGGTGCGTGATGCGGTCACGGAAAACCTCCGCCGTCTCGTGCGCTCTCGGACGGTGAGTCGGTGTTGCGCGAGACGTTGAGTTGAAGGTAGACGGCCTGCGCGAGCGAGCGTCTGGAGCGCATGCAGAAGAAGCTGCAATGACAGGAGAGAGAGAGAGAGGGAGAGAGAGAGGGAGAGAGAGAGAGAGAGAGAGAGAGAGGGGCGGGGCGAGACATGACACTGCAAGCGCGCGTTTGTTTCATTTATTGATTCACCAATCCAGCAGTGGGATCATAAATAAGGATGATAAACAGAATGACCGCATGGGCATGTTCGCGCACTTCCAGTTCTCCACGTGTTGCGGATTGACACTTGTGCATGCGTTTATTCCCGAAACAATCACGCATGCATACTGTAAAACATTTCCTGGAGTGATAGTGTGGCATGCAGCAGTTTTTGTGATTGTTTCGGGCTAAAATGTCTGATGTTGCGAGGAGGGGGGGTTCCAAAAAAATTGCGCTGAAAGTTGCGGTGTGGGCGGCACGGTGGTGTAGTGGTTAGCGCTGTCGCCTCACAGCAAGAAGGTCCTGGGTTCGAGCCCCGTGGCCGGCGAGGGCCTTTCTGTGTGGAGTTTGCATGTTCTCCCCGTGTCCGCGTGGGTTTCCTCCGGGTGCTCCGGTTTCCTCCACAGTCCAAAGACATGCAGGTTAGGTTAACTGGTGACTCTAAATTGACCGTGAGTGTGAATGGTTGTCTGTGTCTATGTGTCAGCCCTGTGATGACCTGGCGACTTGTCCAGGGTGTACCCCGCCTTTCGCCCGTAGTCAGCTGGGATAGGCTCCAGCTTGCCTGCGACCCTGTAGAACAGGATAAAGCGGCTAGAGATAATGAGATGAGAATGAGATATCTTTTTTGGTAAAAAGGAACACCCAAACAAAAATGCATCAGATTTTATGAAAGTGAGGGCAACTGATGCACCCTAGTACCTAGACTTGAACCAAGAACCTTCAGAGGAAGGCCATCCTGGTCCCTAACTCAGTGAGCACATGCAACAGAAAACCAAACTGGGTTCCAGTCCTGCAGCCAAGAAGAAGGGAATTTAGACTCAAGAGCAAGTTCTCGACTCATGAATGTACCTGTCCACAGCATTACTCAGACCCTCCAGGATTTCGCAATGTTGCGATTTGCAACTTCAACGCAAATTCAACCAATCCCCGCGAATTCAGGGCGGTGTTGCAATTATATCCAATCACCGCAACTTTCCCGCAAATTTGACCAATCGTTGGCGTCTATGTGTCAGCCCTGTGATGACCTGGCGACTTGTCCAGGGTGTACCCCGCCTTTCGCCCGTAGTCAGCTGGGATAGGCTCCAGCTTGCCTGCGACCCTGTAGAACAGGATAAAGCGGCTAGAGATAATGAGATGAGATGAGATGAGATGAGACATTGCGGGAGTACGGAAGAGCGATAGTTCCACTAAGAAATACATTTTTTTTTTTAATTTCTGAGAAAAAAACTCAGAATTTTCGAGATTAAAGTCAGAAATTTTGAGAAAAAAGTCAAAAATTTCGAGAAACCATCTCAAAACTTTTGAGAAAAAAGGTCGAAATTTTAGAGAAAAAAGTCAAAATTTTCGTCAAAAGTTTTGAGAAAATAAACTCGAAATTTTCAAGAAAAAAGTCACAAATTTAGGCTACCAAGAAGTACCAGGTCATTCAGAGCTGACGGAGACTTAGTCGTTTGGTCTGGACCAAACAACCCAAATTTCCCTTGGTCTGGACCTTTTGGGTTGGTCTGAATACAAACCACCGAACTCTGGTCCGGACCAAACAAGCGGACCGAGACCGAGCTACAAGGTCGGACTCGGTCCGGACCAAAGGAACCCTGGTGCGGATCTTTTGGAGGTGTGAAAGCAGACCGGACCTAATCCGACAGTTTTGCTTTTTTGTACCTCGGGAGCTTCCGTCATTTGTCGAGCATTATGGGAAACAGAGTCTTGACACTCCACCGCAAAGTGCAAACACTGTTTCGGTTGTCAAAGGAACCTTACAACAGTCGTTCAGTCATTCAGACCAGTGGTAGGCTAGACTACAGAGTACAAAAAATGAGTAGGGGGCAAACGTGGGCTGAGGAAGAAACGCGTACCCTTGTGGATATATGGGCAGATGTCCACATATCTGAGCTTTTGGAGAGAACACGCAAAAATGCCGACGTGTTTGCTGTATTCAGTGAGAAAATGAAGGAGAAGGGCTTCACGCGCTCCCCAGAACAATGTCGGCTAAAAGTGAAGAAACTCCGTCAGACCTACATTAAAATCAGGGACATTCTTTCAAAAAGTGGCGGTACTAGCGACGCAAAAAAGAAATCCATCTATTGCGTGAGGAGCCAGAACTGTCACAACATGATGTGCGCTCATCAGCGCTATCCTCCGTAGCCACCTTGCCCTTTGTCGTCGTCGTTGATAAATTACTTGTACAACAGCATAGTAATCGCACAATTGTGAAAACAGTAAAAACTGGAAAAAACATATAGCTTTGATGACATTAAAAAGAATAACAGCACGGAAAGCCTCCATGACTACTTTTGAACTTAACGCTTTGTGCGCGTGTCGTCTCTGACCAATAGCTGAACGGCCTCAGGGCGCGTGGCTTTGTTGACAGATTTTGGTCTGCTTACTAAAATGCACAGTGTGAAAGCGAACCGCACCAAAATGAAAAAATAAAAAAAACATTTGGTTCGGACCAAAGCAAGTGAACTATCGAACTATCCTGGTCTGAATACACCCTTAGTCTGCTACTACTGTGTTTAGTGCTGCTGAAATGGATGACTTAATCAAATGTTATTTCGGGACTTGGTTTAATAACAAAGAGATCCTTGCAGTCTTGGCACAGAATCACAATATTGTGATTTCTATCCGGACTTTGAAGAGGCGGTGTCGTGAACTTGGTCTTTTCAGGAGGCGAAATCAGTTGGACATTGACAATGTGATAGCCTTCACATCACCAACCGACTTCCTGTACCCCAGTTGTCACAACTCTGAATTCCATGGCTCTGGTCTCAGCCATTCATGTCTACCGGCCGCGAGTGAGTGTCACTTCCGTATGGAAGCCCGCCTTCTACAGATTTCTGACTTTTTTTTTCTCGAAAATTTCGACTTTTTTTCTCAAAAATTTTGACTTTTTTCTTGAAAGTTCTGACTTTTATTCTCGAAAATTTTGACTTTAATCTCAAAAATTCTGAGTTTTTTTCTCAGAAGTTTCCAAATAAAATATAAAACCCTGGCCCTATTGCTCTGCCATAGCGGGAGGAAGTGAAAGTTGTGAGAAATTGTTGCAATTTTTTCTTTTTTTGATTAAAATTGAGTGATATGTTAAATAATAATAATAATTTATTTCTTAAAAACGCATATTCACAGAGAAATCTCAATGCTTTTTACAGTAAGAATCATAAAAATACTCAAAAAAAATTATACGAATAGCTAATAAAAAATAATAATCATGGTGGTTAATCACTTCAACAAAAATGTCTTTAACTTAGATTTAAAACTATCTATTGAAGGAGAGTCTTTAAGCTCAGCAGGGAGAGCATTCCAGAGCTTCGGTGCTATTACAGAGAAAGCACAATCTCCATAGGTTTTTGTGTATGTGCGCGGAACAGCCAAGAGATTCTTCGTAGTGGACCTCAGACATCAAGCTGTAGAGTAATCGTTCAAGAGACAAGTTAGGTATTGAGGTGCAAGGCCATTACGTATTTTATACGTCAGTAACAGGATCTTGTAGATTATTCGATCTTGAACTGGAAGCCAGTGTAACCTCCTCAGAATATCTTGGATATTATCATCAGGCTTTGGTCTTGCAACAACTCTGGTAGCAGCATTCGGGACCCGTTGAAGCTTGTTGATCTCATAAACAGGTAAGCCATACAACAGGCTGTTACAGTGGTCCACTCTAGAGGTGACAAAAGCATGGACCGACTTTTCAGCTTGGTCTTGATCCAGGTATCGTCGAATCTTAGCAATGTTACTCAAAGCCATAAAAGATGCTTTGCAACAATTAGTAATCTGACCCTTTAGAGATAGATTATCATCGAAGAGAACACCAAGGTTGCGGGCCTTAGGCTTGGGTGCTATAATTTTATCACCGACAGCAATTCCAGGTAACGTAGAGAGTGACCGGGCAAACTTTGAGTGAATATGCAAGAGTTCAGTTTTGCCATCATTCAAAACAAGCTTGTTGGCAGAACACCAGGACTTGATATCATGTATGCAGTTCTCAAGAGTAGATTGTGCAGAGTCTTGCTTATGCTTCTGGATAACACAATACAGTTGTGTATCATCAGCATACGTCATAGACGATATTCCATGAGATGTTAAATATTAAGTTATGACTGAAAAACTATTGATTAAAAAAACAAAGACACTGAGAAATGGTAATATAAACAACTTTACCAATATAAAAGATGACCAGGACTACAAAAATGCAGAAAAATAGGCTTTACTTTTAATATCCAAATGCTCCTGTTGGTTCAAAAGTTAAAGTGCATAGAACCTCACAGCACAACATGAAGTTACCTTAAAATATAATATAAATGCCTCAGCTTTCATGTAAGAAAAAAAACTATTAATACTAGTACTGTGTGCAGGCAGTCTCTCCTGAAGACTACATTAAACAATAATTATAAATTAATAAAATAAATAGCTCAGGCTTCATAGAAGAGAAAAAAAACAATTTGAACAGAATCTCACAGTATGATGCTGAAGCTGCCTACCCTGGCAAAAAAAAAAAAAAGTACTTTATTGTATTTAAAGTATATTCATATTTTCAATAGTACATTGAAAATGTACTTACACAAATTGTACTTTTTGTAAATATATAAAAAGTATACTAACATCACGCTTTCAGGCTAACACTTTTAACACACTTTAAAATAATTATACTATATTACACTTTATAGAAATATATTATACTAAAATATACTTTAAGTGAAAGTTATGTGTAATTTCTAAAGTGTACTAATTTTTAAGGTACTTATAATACAAAGTACTAATTAAGCATATATTAGTACATATAAAGTCATATACTTAAAGTATACAAAATATGCTTTAAGTTGTTCCACTTTAGCACATAAAAGTACACTAAATACACTTCAAGTTGCACTTTTCTACAATTTAATTACAATTAAAATATATTTAGTACAAAATTAGTTGTTCCAAAATAGCATGCCTCAAGTTAACTAATCATAAACACACTTGAAGTATATTGATGATTAGTGTGGCTTCAAGTTCACAAAAGTATGCTAAATTTTAGTACACTTAGCACATTTATTACAATGGAAAATAAAATACCATTTTGGCAAAAATGTTGGCATCCATTAATTTCTTGCATTAAGTAAAAAAATAATAATGTAAAGTGCACACAGTCCTTCACTGTAAACATAACACGCTTTCAATAACAGAATTTAAGCCTACATAAACACTGACTCACACATGCTGCTTCTCTTGAACGGAAACACGGAAGTAAGGCGGAAGGAAGTTTGTCGACGTCACCTCAAGACGACGCCAACGATTGGTCATATTTGCGGGAAAGTTGCGGTGATTGGATATAATTGCAACACCGCCCTGAATTCGCGGGGATTGGTTGAATTTGCGTTGAAGTTGCAAATCGCAACATCGCGAAATCCTGGAGGGTCTGAGTAATGCTGTGGACAGGTACATTCATGAGTCGAGAACTTGCTCTTGAGTCTAAGTTCCCTTGTTCTTGGCTGCAGGACTGGAACCTAGTTTGGTTTTCTGTTGCATGTGCTCACTGAGTTAGGGACCAGGATGGCCTTCCTCTGAAGGTTCTTGGTTCAAGTCTAGGTACTAGGGTGCATCAGTTGCCCTCACTTTCATAAAATCTGATGCATTTTTGTTTGGGTGTTCCTTTTCACCAATAAAGATATCTCATTCTCATCTCATTATCTCTAGCCGCTTTATCCTGTTCTACAGGGTCGCAGGCAAGCTGGAGCCTATCCCAGCTGACTACGGGCGAAAGGCGGGGTACACCCTGGACAAGTCGCCAGGTCATCACAGGGCTGACACATAGACACAGACAACCATTCACACTCACATTCACACCTACGGTCAATTTAGAGTCACCAGTTAACCTAACCTGCATGTCTTTGGACTGTGGGGGAAACCGGAGCACCCGGAGGAAACCCACGCGGACACGGGGAGAACATGCAAACTCCGCACAAAAAGGCCCTCGCTGGCCACGGGGCTCGAACCCGGACCTTCTTGCTGTGAGGCAACAGCGCTAACCACTACACCACCGTGCCGCCCCCAATAAAGATATCCTGTAAAATTTTTTGACCATATTCAAAAGTTTAATGGTGGCACCATGAGGTTCATTTTTTGCCTAAAAACGCTTATTTTATGTTTTCGCGTAAGGTTTGAATCACAATGTTGGACTCCATTTATTGATTTCTTGTGACCCAGAGATCATGTTAAGAACCTTTGCACTTAACAGGGGCGAGCATATGCATAGGCGGCAAGCTTAAAACCAGGGTTATAACATTGATAGATAATGCTAGCGACACCCTAAAATAAACCTCCAAATATTTTTAGACATTCTAGGCAAACTGTCTACAGTATCTAAGATATTTGGTATACTCTATAAGGTGCCATAATGTTTCATGAAAAGTGATCGAAATTTTGTCATAAAAGTCATAAAATAGCAGCTTTTTCCATAACTTTGAGCTCCTGGTGCCACCATTAAACTTTTGAATTTTGTCAAAATATTTCACCCAGTGTTTTTTCTTACCAAAAGGAACATAAAAACAAAAATGCATCATGATCGGAGGAACTTTTCATTTTTAGGGGGCAACTGATGCACCCTACTAGGTACTAAGTGAAAAGGTTTCTGGATTATTTGTGGGCGGCACGGTGGTGTAGTGGTTAGCAAGAAGGTTCCGGGTTCAACCCCAGCGGTCGGTGAGGGCCTTTCTGTGTGGAGTTTGCATGTTCTACCCGTGTCTGCGTGGGTTTCCTCCGGGTGCTCCAGTTTCCCCCACAATCCAAAGACATGCAGGCTTGGGGCGGCCTTGGGCTGAGGTGCCCTTGAGCAAGGTACCTGACTGCTCCCTGGGCGCTCTGGTGTGGCTGCCCACTGCTCTGAGTGTGTGCACTGCTTCAGATGGGTTAAGGTTTCTTCTTTTCTGAGATGCTTTTCTGCTCACCACGGTTGTAAAGTGTTGGAGGTGGTGAAGTTGCGATGGGAGTGACGAGGTTGGACAGGGAATTAAGCTGAGACTCAGATGATATGGGAAGAGATGCAGAGCATGTTGGAAGGAGAATATTGAGGATGGAGAAGAAACCTTTATTTGTCACATGCACACTTTAAGCACAGTGAAATTCATCCTCTGCATTTAACACAAATGAAGCAGTGAACACACACACACCAGGTACCTTGGTCAGCCTAACTGCATGTCTTTGGATTGTGGGGGAAACTGGAGCACCCGGAGGAAACCCATGCAGACACAGGGAGAACATGCAAACTCCGCACAGAAAGGCCCTCGCCGGCCACTGGGTTCGAACCCGGAACCTTCTTACTGTGAGGCGACCGTGCTAACCACTACACCACCGTGCCGCCCTAGAGCTGCCAGGCACATGAAAACAAGGAAGGCCAAAGAGGAGATACATGGATGTGGTGAGAGAGGACATGAAAGTGGCAGGTGTGGTAGAGAAGGATGTGGAAGACAGGGAGCAATGGCGACAAAAGATCCGCTGTGGCGACCCCTAATCGGGAGCAGCCAAAAGAAGAAGAAGAAGAAGAAGATCGCTTATCCTACATGTATTACATCACTCTAATACACACGGAGAACAAGCGTTGAATATGGTTTACGATATTGCATGGTTGGAAATGCCATAAAATACGTATTACACATAAAACTTCCGCGCTAGTAAGCAACTGTTCTTGATTCTAAGATCCCTATTCTTGGCTGCAGGATTGGAACCCAGTTTGGTTTTCTGTTGCATGCTGAGATGCGGGGCGGCACGGTGGTGTAGTGGTTAGCGCTGTCGCCTCACAGCAAGAAGGTCCGGGTTCGAGCCCCGTGGCCGGCGAGGGCCTTTCTGTGCGGAGTTTGCATGTTCTCCCCGTGTCCGCGTGGGTTTCCTCCGGGTGCTCCGGTTTCCCCCACAGTCCAAAGACATGCAGGTTAGGTTAACTGGTGACTCTAAATTGACCGTAGGTGTGAATGTGAGTGTGAATGGTTGTCTGTGTCTATGTGTCAGCCCTGTGATGACCTGGCGACTTGTCCAGGGTGTACCCCGCCTTTCGCCCGTAGTCAGCTGGGATAGGCTCCAGCTTGCCTGCGACCCTGTAGAACAGGATAAAGCGGCTAGAGAAGATGAGATGAGATGAGATGCTGAGATGCTTTTCTGCTCAGCACGGTTGTAAAGAGTGATTATATCAGAGTTGGAGGTGGTGGAGTTGAGGATATTAAGGTTTGCGATGGGAGTGATGAGGTTGGACAGGATAAGGAACGAGCACATCAGAGGGACAGTACATGTGGAGCGCTTGGGAATTAAGCTGAGACTGAGATGGTATGGGCACATCCTGAGAAGAGATGCAGAGCATGTTGGAAGGAGAATGTTAAGGATGGAGCTGCCCGGCACACGAATACGATGAGATGTGGTGAGAGAGAACATGAAAGTGGCAGGTGTGGTACTGTAGAGAAGGATGCGGAAGACAGGGAGCAATGGAGACGAAAGATCCACTGTGGCGACCCCTAATCGGGCGCAGCCAAAAAAGACTATATATAGAGACCTCCTCTGACCTCTCTTATCAACAAGGTCTTTGTTTCCACGCACAGAACTGTCACTCACTCGATGTTTTTTTGTTTTTCTCACCACTCGAGAGGCTGTTGTTTGTGTGTGAAAATCCCAGGAGATCAGCCGTTTCTGAAATACTCAAACCAGTCCATCTGGCTCAAACCAACACCCATGCCACAGTGAAAGAAAGTCACACTTCATCGTGAGATCACAATTTTTCCCGTTCTGATGTTTGAACATCGTGAACATTAACTGAAGCGCTTGATTCGGATCTGCGTGATTTGATGCATTGTGCTGATTAGAGAACTGCAAAAAATAAAACAGCAGGTGTTATGGTGTTCCTAATAAAGTGGCCGGGGAGTGTAAAGGATCAATAGAAACAAGTAAGCAAGTTGTCTGAGGGCCAGGGCTGAAACAATTTCAAACGGGCACGTTGTCTGAGGGCCAGGGCTGAAACAATTTCAAACGGGCACCTGGAGGGCATTAAATCATGATTTTTCTGCTAGAAAGGCACCCAAGATGACAAATTTTCTCACACATAGGAACAGAACTTCATTTCATTTTCTTGCATGTGGGAAAGCCTATAGGGCTCTGCATCATGTGTTCTCCACTGGAAGGGCACGCATTTCATCGCTTTTCATTTAGGGTACTTTGTCACATTTTCTTCTCTCTAAGGGTACCCTAGTGGGCACATTATTACATTTTATGGACCATGGGGCACCCTAGTAGGCACTTTACTTTAACAGGCAACTTAGAAAAAGGGCACACAGTTTTATCTTGGCCAAAGTATGGACTAGCTATTTTAAGTCGACTTTTATCAACCAATGTCTTTTAAAATATTTGTAGCATTTTAGCTTACATCCCTGAGGTCTTTGATGTATTTATATTGGAGAGCACATTATTATTGTTTTTTTTTTTCATTTGAATTGCATGTTGTAAATGGGGCACGTCTGTTTGCCTTATTATATTTAATAAAGACCTAATACTACATTTTTACATACCATAGAGGCACCCTAGTGGGCACTTTACTACATTTTATGCACTATAGGCACCCTAGTGGGCACTTTACTACATTTTATACACTATAGGCACTCTGATGGACATTTTACTATATTTTTTATGTACCATACAGACACCCTAGTGGGCACTTTATTACATTTTATGCACTATAGAGGCACCCTGATGGGCACTTTATTACATTTTATGCACTATAGAGGCACCATAGTGGGCACTTTACTACATTTTATGCATTTTAGAGGCAACCTAGTGGGCACTTTATTACATGCTATGCATTATAGTCACCATAGTGGGCACTTTATTACATTTTATGCATTTTAGAGGCAACCTAATAGACACTTTATTCAATTTTATGCATTATAAAAGCAACCTAGTGGGCACTTTATTACATTTTATGCACTACAGAGGCACCATAGTGGACACTTTATTACATTTTATGCCTTTTAGAGGCACCCTGCTGGGCACTTTACATTTTATGCATTATAGAGGCAACCTAGTGGGCACTTTATTACATTTTATGCACTATAGAGGCACCCTCCTAGGCACTTTACTACATTTTATGCATTATAGAGGCAACCTAGTGGGTACTTTATTACATTTTATGTTCCACGGCGGCACCATAGTGGACACTTTATGACATTTTATGTACCATAGAGGCACCCCAGTGGGCACTTTATTAAATTTTATGCATTATAGAAGCAACCTAGTGGGTACTTTATTACATTTTATGTACCACAGAGGCACCATAGTGGGCAATTTATGACATTTTATGTACCATAGAGGCACTACAGTAAGCATTTTGTTGCATTTTATGCATTATAGAGGTAACCTCTTGGGTACTTTATTACATCTTATGTACCATAGAGGCACTCTAGTGGGCACTTTACTACATTGTATGTACCATAGCAGCGCCATAGTGGGCACTTTATTGTATTTTATGCATTTTAGAGGCAACCTAGTGGGCACTTTATTAAATTTTGTGCATTGTAGAAGCAACCTAGTGGACACTTTATTACATTTTATGCATTTTAGAGGCACCCTGCTGGGCACTTTACTACATTTTATGAACTATAGAGGTACCCTGCTGGGCACTTTATGACATTTTATGCACCATAGAGGCACTCCAGTGGGCACTTTTTAAATTTTATGCATTATAGAGGCAACCTAGTGGGCACTTTATGACATTTTATGTACCATAGAAGCACCCCAGTGGGCACTTTTAAAAATTTTATGCGTTATAGAAGCAACCTAGTGATCACTTTACGACATTTTATGGATCATAGAGGCACTACAGTAAGCATTTTATTGTATTTTATGCATTATAGACGCAACCTCTTGGGTACTTTATTACATCCTATGTAGCATAGAAGCACTCTACTTGGCACTTTACTACATTTTATGTTCCATAGATGCACCATAGTGGGCACTTTATTGCATTTTGTGCATTTTAGAGGCAACCTAGTGGGCACTTTACTACATTATATGTACCATAGAGGCACCATAGTGGGCATTTTATTACATTTTATGTACAATAGCAGTACCCGAGGACTGTGAGCTGGCCTAGTGGTTAGCGCGTCCACCTCTTAACTGGGAGATCATGAGTTCTTCTCATGGTCGGGTCATACCAAAGACCATAATAAAAATGGTACCTACTGCCATCTGGTGAGGTATGCCATAATACAGATGCAAGTAGGGAGTCAAATTCTCATGGTTACCAGAGGACAAGCCCCCCACTGTAACCCTAGCTATGGAATAGGTGAGAAGCTGAGGGCTATAGAAACGGAGATCGGTGCCACCCAATGCACCTTAAGGGCCTGGTTAGTACTGGGAGAGGAGACTATCTGGGAAGATTGGGTCCTGGTATGGGAGGGACTTTGATTTTTTGAGAGGCACCCGACATTGTATGTACCATAGAGGCACCACAGGGTGCACTTTATTGTATTCTATGCATTACAGAAGCAGCCTAGTGGGCACTTTATTACATTTTATATACCATAGAGGCACCCTAGTGGGCACTCTACTACATTTTATGCACTATAGAGGCACCCTGGTGGGCAGTTTACTTCATTTTATGTACTGTATCATACAGGCACCCTCATTGCCAATGATTGTATTAAGGGGTCCAAGAAAATCATTCCCCACACCATTACAGCACCACCACCAGCATCCTGTCAAAATCCCAGGTGATCAGCAGTTTCTGAAATACTTCAATGTACTCATCTGGCACCAACACTCATGTCAACAAGTCACCAAGATCACTTTTTTCTGCATACTCATGTTCAATGTGAACATTAACTCAAGCTCTTGACCTGTATTGACATATGCATTCCATTGCTGCTTCATGTTAGGAACATGCATACCGTAGAGGAATCCTGTAAAGCAAAGATGGCTTCAAAATCATGTGATGAAATGGTTTCTAAAATAAAGAAAGTCAATATTTGGTGTGATAACACTTTGATTTTAAATCGCATCAATAGTTTCAGGTACATGTTGTGCAGTTTTTGAAAGCACATTTGCAAGACAGTTGTTCTCAACGTATTAGAGAATCTGTTGGAAACTCTGGCTCTCACACAGGCTACTGTTTTTATGGCTAATCCCTGACAGCTAGCGTTCATTTTTTTGGTCAGGAAAGTGGTCTATTTTGTAGTAATAATAATAATAATAATATGTTTGCTTCTTAGGGGCGGCACGGTGGTGTAGTGGTTAGCGCTGTCGCCTCACAGCAAGAAGGTCCGGGTTCGAGCCCCGTGGTCGGCGAGGGCCTTTCTGTGTGGAGTTTGCATGTTCTCCCCGTGTCCGCGTGGGTTTCCTCCGGGTGCTCCGGTTTCCCCCACAGTCCAAAGACATGCAGGTTAGGTTAACTGGTGACTCTAAATTGACCGTAGGTGTGAATGTGAGTGTGAATGGTTGTGTGTCTATGTGTCAGCCCTGTGATGACCTGGCGACTTGTCCAGGGTGTACCCCGCCTTTCGCCCGTAGTCAGCTGGGATAGGCTCCAGCTCGCCTGCAACCCTGTAGAACAGGATAAAGTGGCTAGAGATGATGAGATGTTTGCTTCTTTTCTGACACACAATATTTTTCTGGAACAATTCATTATTTGTTGGAAAAGTAGTTTGGAAATCTGCATTTTTTACAAACCCAGTCATGCAGAAGTGATAAAATAAACATCTATGACAGAAATTAATATTCAAAAAATGAGGGTGTGGAAACCTTTTCCACAGTGAAGAATTGTATTTCCAGGACATTTTCCCCCACGTATTTGAAATATTTCAGTTATTCCACAAAATCGAGTCGTACATGAGCTGATAGCTGACGAGACACGTAGCACTGAGTTGTCTATAAGCCATGTACGACAAGATTGAGTGGAATAACTGTTTTATTCTATCCACATTCACTGGCTTTTGAGAAATGGAGCATTTTTATTTTTTGCAAATTCAATTAATAAAAACTTTATACAAAACCTCAAACAAAATCATTTCCGCTTAGAATGTAAACAAACCGGCGAAATTAATAATAATTCTTGAAAAATACGGTAAAATAAAGATACATTCTTACCATCAAATACTTTCATTCCATATTTTGTTGCTTTTTTTTTGTATTTTTGGGGTTTTGTTTTCAAGTAGAGTTTTTATTTTGTCCTCGGTTGGTTCAGCAACACGCTCTGCCATTTTGTTTTTCTCTACTCACGGTATATGAGCTGATATCCCAGTAGTAGAATAGCCAATCAGAGCGTGCGATTGTTCATATCCAGGTAATGTGGATAGAATAAATTGTGATATACTGTATGTTTTATGCAAGGACAGGGAAATATATTCATTCTTGAAAATACACTACCGTTCAAAAGTTTAGGGTCACCCAGACAATTTTGTGTTTTCCATGAAAAGTCACACTTTTATTTCCCACCATAAGTTGTAAAATGAATAGAAAATCTAGTCAAGACATTTTTCTGGCCATTTTGAGCATTTAATCGACCCCACAAATGTGATGCTCCAGAAACTCAATCTGCTCAAAGGAAGGTCAGTTTTATAGCTTCTCTAAAGAGCTCAACTGTTTTCAGCTGTGCTAACATGATTGTACAAGGGTTTTCTAATCATCCATTAGCCTTCTGAGGCAATGAGCAAACACATTGTACCATTAGAACACTGGAGTGAGAGTTGCTGGAAATGGGCCTCTATACACCTATGGAGATATTGCACCAAAAACCAGACATTTGCAGCTAGAATAGTCATTTACCACATTAGCAATGTATAGAGTGGATTTCTGATTAGTTTAAAGTGATCTTCATTGAAAAGAACAGTGCTTTTCTTTCAAAAATAAGGACATTTCAAAGTGACCCCAAACTTTTGAACGGTAGTGTATATGAATTAAAAAATGTCCTTGCTGTACTAATTTGACTGTACCTTTGATACTAGCGTGTCTGATAAATGCTAAAAATATAAATGTGTGTATATGAGAGTATATGACACTATACTGTCTGTATACTTACAAAAGTAAGTTACTTCCAAAAATCTCAAACAAAACACTTCAATATTCCACATTTTCAATATAAAGCATCAATTCCCAAGAGCGTAATTAATCTTATTACAACTGTGTCATCAGACGTCATGTTTAACATTCCAGTTTTACATCTTGGTAACTTTTGGCACCCCACTCTCCTATCCTCTCCTCTCCTCTCCTCTCCTCTCCACACTTCAGTTGACAGAAAAATGCACTAAATATAATCAATACACTGTGCACATGCTCCAGTAATGAATACAGCACAATGACTATAACTGCAGATGTTACCATGGAAACTGTCAAATCAACTTTATGCACATACAGTAACATAAAATATAAAATCAAATTTCATTATGTATTATTTGCGTAGGGCAGCACGGTGGTTAGCGCTGTCGCCTCACAGCAAGAAGGTCCGGGTTCGAGCCCCGTGGCCGGCGAGGGCCTTTCTGTGTGGAGTTTGCATGTTCTCCCCGTGTCCGCGTGGGTTTCCTCCGGGTGCTCCGGTTTCCCCCACAGTCCAAAGACATGCAGGTTAGGTTAACTGGTGACTCTAAATTGAGCGTAGGTGTGAATGTGAGTGTGAATGGTTGTCTGTGTCTATGTGTCAGCCCTGTGATGACCTGGCGACTTGTCCAGGGTGTACCCCGCCTTTCGCCCGTAGTCAGCTGGGATAGGCTCCAGCTTGCCTGCGACCCTGTAGAACAGGATAAAGCGGCTAGAGATAATGAGATGTTTGCTTCTTTTCTGACACACAATATTTTTCTGGAACAATTCATTATTTGTTGGAAAAGTAGTTTGGAAATCTGCATTTTTTACAAACCCAGTCATGCAGAAGTGATAAAATAAACATCTATGACAGAAATTAGTATTCAAAAAATGAGGGTGTGGAAACCTTTTCCACAGTGAAGAATTGTATTTCCAGGACATTTTCCCCAACGTATTTGAAATATTTCAGTTATTCCACAAAATCGAGTCATACATGAGCTGATAGCTGACGAGACACGTAGCACTGAGTTGTCTATAAGCCATGTACGACAAGATTGAGTGGAATAACTGTTTTATTCTATCCACATTCACTGGCATTTGAGAAATGGAGCATTTTTATTTTTTGCAAATTCAATTAATAAAAACTTTATACAAAACCTCAGACAAAATCATTTCCGCTTAGAATGTAAACAAACCGGCGAAATTAATAATAATTCTTGAAAAATACGGTAAAATAAAGATACATTCTTACCATCAAATACTTTCATTCCATATTTTGTTGCTTTTTTTTGTATTTTTGGGGTTTTGTTTTCAAGTAGAGTTTTTATTTCGTCCTCGGTTGGTTCAGCAACACGCTCCACCATTTTGTTTTTCTCTACTCACGGTATATGAGCTGATATCCTAGTAGTAGAATAGCCAATCAGAGCATGCGATTGTTCATATCCAGGTAATGTGGATAGAATAAATTGTGATATACTGTATGTTTTATGCAAGGACAGGGAAATATATTCATTCTTGAAAATACACTACCGTTCAAAAGTTTAGGGTCACCCAGACAATTTTGTGTTTTCCATGAAAAGTCACACTTTTATTTACCACCATAAGTTGTAAAATGAATAGAAAATCTAGTCAAGACATTTTTCTGGCCATTTTGAGCATTTAATCGACCCCACAAATGTGATGCTCCAGAAACTCAATCTGCTCAAAGGAAGGTCAGTTTTATAGCTTCTCTAAAGAGCTCAACTGTTTTCAGCTGTGCTAACATGATTGTACAAGGGTTTTCTAATCATCCATTAGCCTTCTGAGGCAATGAGCAAACACATTGTACCATTAGAACACTGGAGTGAGAGTTGCTGGAAATGGGCCTCTATACACCTATGGAGATATTGCACCAAAAACCAGACATTTGCAGCTAGAATAGTCATTTACCACATTAGCAATGTATAGAGTGGATTTCTGATTAGTTTAAAGTGATCTTCATTGAAAAGAACAGTGCTTTTCTTTCAAAAATAAGGACATTTCAAAGTGACCCCAAACTTTTGAACGGTAGTGTATATGAATTAAAAAATGTCCTTGCTGTACTAATTTGACTGTACCTTTGATACTAGCATGTCTGATAAATGCTAAAAATATAAATGTGTGTATATGAGAGTATATGACACTATACTGTATGTATACTTACAAAAGTAAGTTACTTCCAAAAATCTCAAACAAAACACTTCAATATTCCACATTTTCAATATAAAGCATCAATTCCCAAGAGTGCAATTAATCTTATTACAACTGTGTCATCAGACGTCATGTTTAACATTCCAGTTTTACACCTTTGTAACTTTTGGCACCCCACTCTCTGGTGACTCTAAATTGACCGTAGGTGTGAATGTGAGTGTGAATGGTTGTCTGTGTCTATGTGTCAGCCCTGTGATGACCTGGCGACTTGTCCAGGGTGTACCCCGCCTTTCGCCCGTAGTCAGCTGGGATAGGCTCCAGCTTGCCTGCGACCCTGTAGAACAGGATAAAGCGGCTACAGATAATGAGATGAGATGAGATATTGCTGCTGTTGGGAGCTCATTTCCGTCCAACGGAGTTTGTGTAACAAATATGTGTTTTCTTTTGCTACGAAAATAACACCATCACAGAATATTTGCACGATTTAAAAAGCTGTCATTGCAAACTGTGTACATTTGGGTTTGTTTGGGTTCCTGGGTTTGGTTCTGTTTTAGAGAACAGGAATGTAGAGCATGTAGAGCATATGCTGCAAATAATAAATACAAGATTATAGTTTGACTTTCACTGGGTCGTAACTTTTCAGACACCCTGTATGTTAAACAGAATATACAGTAATAAGCAAATTGTATGATCTGAACTTATAAATGTAAACACAAATAAAAAATAAAATCAATACTATATATCCACAGATGCATGGTGCTAAATAAACCCTGACTTATTGCGAGTCATAACTCTCTCTCTCTCTCTCTCTCTCTCTCTCTCTCACACACACACACACACACACACACACACACACACCTGTCCTGCCCTGTTTGACTCATTCTCAGGTGAACTTTTCCCTTCAGAAGAAAATGTCGAGCTGTTGTCTTGACACTGAAATCTCATTCATCACTCCTGCATCTGAATGATGCAGCGTTGCTTATTTTAGCAAATAGGGTTGCAGTGTTTTGCTCCATATATCACTGTGATGTGTCATTTCATTTCTGATTTATCTCTTTCTCACACACTTTCTCTCATTCTCTCTCATTCTCCTCTCTCTTTCTCACTCTCTGTCTCATTTCTCTTTCTCTCTCTCTCAGTCTCATTCTTCTGTCTCTGTCTCTCTCTCTCATTCTCTCTCTGTCTGTCTGTCTCATTTCTCTCTCTCTCTCTCTCTCTCTCTCTCTCTCATTCTCTGTCTCTCTCTCTCTCTGTCTCATTTCTCTGTCTCATTTTATCTCTGTCTGTCTCTCATTTCTGTCTCTCTGTCTGTCTCATCTCTCTCTCTCTCATTTCTGTCTCTCTCTCTGTCTGTCTCATTTCTCTCTCTCCCTGCCTCTGTCTGTCAGTCTTTCTGTCTCATTTCTCTCTCTCTGTCTCTGTCTGTCTCATTATTTTCTTTCTATCTATCTATCTATCTATCTATCTATCTATCTATCTATCTATCTATCTATCTATCTATCTGTCTGATTTCTCTCTCTCTCTCTCTCTCTCGGTCTCATTCTTCTCTCTCTCTGTGTCTGTCTGTCTGTTTCATTATTTTCTCTCTCTCTCTCTCGGTCTCATTCTTCTCTCTCTCTCTTTCTCTCTTTCTTTCTCTCTCATTCTCTCTATCTCTGTGACATGACCTTGCTTTCTTCTCACAAGAAAACATTTTACATCTGATCAAGAAAATCTATGTGGGTTCCTTTAGCCTGGGTGCCTTCGAACCTCATTAATTTTTTGTTCCATATAAAACAGCCACTTTTATCCAGTTCGGTGCTCCCGGAAACCAAATTGTTCTCGTTGTGAATGTGTCTATTCTAGTTTCTGAGTCAAGGAAACAGGAAACAGACTGGGGGTGGGGTGGGGTAAACATTTGTTTGAAACCCTGCCATCTCAGGCTAATTATCCAGAAACCGTAAAGCAAGTCCAGAAACAATGATGAAACAATGTTCAGCAAAGAAACTAAACTAAGCGACAGTATTTTCTATATTTAAGCTTTTTTTTTTTTTGCTCTAGGTCTAGTTTTATCTTGTGACCAGAAACCTGATGCCTGTTTTGAAGTGCTAAGCTGCTTCATTAAAGGTAAAAATAGATTATGAGGAGTGATGGAGCAAGCAGGGACAGATAACCCGACATAACCCATGGAACAGAGCGAACGCCATAGAGGGAAAATAACTCAAAGGTCAAGCAACAATCATTTATAACGAGATAAGAAATATAATAGGAGTCAAAGGTGTGGTTTGTAGTATTTAAAAGGGTTTGGAAGTATACAATAACCAAAGTATGACAACTATACATTCTCAGAAAATAAAGCACATTACTGTACCTTTAGGGGTACAATGAGTTGTCACTGGATCAGTTCCCTCTAAGGTACTTATTTGTACTCTTTATATACTACTTGGGAACATACACTATATTGCCAAAAGTATTTGCTCACCCATCCAAATTATCGGAATCAGGTGTTCCAATCACTTCCATGGCCACAGGTGTATAAAATCAAGCACCTAGGCATGCAGACTGTTTTTACAGTTTGGAGCTGGCCCCTTCCTCTTCCAACATGACTGTGCACCAGTGCACAAAGCAAGGTCCATAAAGACATGGATGAACTTGACTGGCCTGCACAGAGTCCTGACCTCAACCGATAGAACACCTTTGGGATGAATTAGAGCGGAGACTGAGAGCCAGGCCTTCTCGTCCAACATCAGTGTGTGACCTCACAAATGCACTTCTGGAAGAATGGTCAAAAATTCCCATAAACACACTCCTAAACCTTGTGGACAGCCTTCCCAGAAGAGTTGAAGCTGTTCTAGCTGCAAAGGGTGGACCGACGTCATTTTGAACCCTATGGATTAGGAATGGGATGTCACTTAAGCTCATATGTGAGTCAAGGCAGGTGAGCAAATACTCATCTCATCTCATTATCTCTAGCCACTTTATCCTTCTACAGGGTCGCAGGCAAGCTGGAGCCTATCCCAGCTGACTACGGGCGAAAGGCAGGGTACACCCTGGACAAGTCGCCAGGTCATCACAGGGCTGACACATAGACACAGACAACCATTCACACCTACGGTCAATTTAGAGTCACCAGTTAACCTAACCTGCATGTCTTTGGACTGTGGGGGAAACCGGAGCACCCGGAGGAAACCCACGCGAACACGGGGAGAACATGCAAACTCCACACAGAAAGGCCCTCGCCAGCCATGGGGCTCGAACCCGGACCTTCTTGCTGTGAGGCGACAGCGCTAACCACTACACCACCGTGCCACCTGAGCAAATACTTTTGGCAATATAGTGTATATGTACTTTTTGGCCCTAAAAGGGTACACATACTGTAGTTACCTTGAGGTCCAGTAATGAGCCCTAGGGGGTACATACAGGGTGTAGCCTGTACCTTAGGGAACAGAAATTGACTCCTACTGTACCCCTGTTTCTGACAGTGTACCTCCTAATTACCTCTGCCAACTTTGTTGGAGGAGGTTATGTTTTGGCCTCATTTGTTTGTTTGTTTATTCGTACCTAATGTAACTCAAAAAGTAGTGAACAGAATTTGATAAAATTTTAACAAAAAGTGAGTCATGAGCCAAGGAACAATTGATTAGATTTTGATGCAAATCTGAATATGTAGCTTGGCTGAGGTACGTACTCTACCAAGTGCCCTTCTAGTTTTTGTCTTTTCGCAACATAACTCAAAAAGAGGTGAACGGATTTGGATGAAATTTGGTGGAGAGCTTTAGTATTATCCTAGGTTCAAGTGCTTTGATTCTGATGTTGATAATATGTAGCTTGGTGGAGATATGGACTCTACTCTACCTCATGCCCTTTTAGTATTCCAATGCAACAGGTTTAGTTACAGGTTTCTGTTTAAATATTTTAGGCCCTGAAATTAGCTCTGCCTCCACATGGAACAGAACTGATTAAGTCTGCTGATTTCCTTACAAGACAACTCACAAGATGTACCAATGTCCTGATTACCACTGCCAACTTTGTTGGAGGAGGTTACAGTGGTGCTTGAAAGTTTGTGAACCCTTTAGAATTTTCTATATTTCTGCATAAATATGACCCAAAACATCATCAGATTTTCACACAAGTCCTAAAAGTAGATAAAGAGAACCCAGTTAAACAAATGAGAAAAAATATTATATTTGTTCATTTATTTATTGAGGAAAATGATCCAATATTACATATCTGTGCGTGGCAAAAGTATGTGAACCTTTGCTTTCAGTATCTGGTGTGACCCCCTTGTGCAGCAATAACTGCAACTAAACGTTTCCGAAACTGTTGATCAGTCCTGCACACCGGCTTGGAGGAATTTTAGCCCATTTGTCCATACAGAGCAGCTTCAACTCTGGGATGTTGGTGGGTTTCCTCACATGAACTGCTCGCTTCAGGTCCTTCCACAACATTTTGATTGGATTAAGGTCAGGGCTTTGACTTGGCCATTCCAAAACATTAACTTTATTCTTCTTTAACCATTCTTTGGTAGAACGACTTGTGTGCTTAGGGTCGTTGTCTTGCTGCATGACCCACCTTCTCTTGAGATTCAGTTCATGGACAGATGTCCTGACATTTTCCTTTAGAATTCGCTGGTATAATTCAGAATTCATTGTTCCATCAATGATGGCAAGCCGTCCTGGCCCAGATGCAGCAAAACAGGCCCAAACCATGATACTACCACCACCATGTTTCACAGATGGGATAAGGTTCTTATGCTGGAATGCAGTGTTTTTCTTTCTCCAAACATAACGCTTTTCATTTAAACCAAAAAGTTCTATTTTGGTCTCATCTGTCCACAAGAAATTTTTCCAATAGCCTTCTGGCTTGTCCACATGATTTTTAGCAAACTGCAGATGAGCAGCAATGTTCTTTTTGGAGAGCAGTGGCTTTCCCCTTGTAACCCTGCCATACACACCATTGTTGTTCAGTGTTCTCCTGATGGTGGACTCATGAACATTAACATTAGCCAATGCGAGAGAGGCCTTCAGTTGCTTAGAAGTTACCCTGGAGTCCTTTGTGACCTCACCGACTATTACACGCCTTGCTCTTGGAGTGATCTTTGTTGGTTGACCACTCCTGGGGAGGGCAACAATGGTCTTGAATTTCCTCCATTTGTACACAATCTGTCTGACTGTGGATTGGTGGAGTCCAAACTCTTTAGAGATGGTTTTGTAACCTTTTCCAGCCTGATGAGCATCAACAACGCTTTTTCTGAGGTCCTCAGAAATCTCCTTTGTTCATGCCATGATACACTTCCACAAACATGTGTTGTGAAGATCAGACTTTGATAGATCCCTGTTCTTTAAATAAAACAGGGTGCCCACTCACACCTGATTGTCATCCCATTGATTGAAAACACCTGACTCTAATTTCACCTTCAAATTTACTGCTAATCCTAGAGGTTCACATACTTTTGCCACTCACAGATATGTAATATTGGATCATTTTCCTCAATAAATAAATGACCAAGTATAATATTTTTGTCTCGTTTGTTTACCTGGGTTCTCTTTATCTACTTTTAGGACTTGTGTGACAATCTGATGATGTTTTGGGTCATATTTATGCAGAAATATAGAAAATTCTAAAGGGTTCACAAACTTTCAAGCACCACTGTTTGTTTTTGCCTCTGTTTGTTTGTCTGTTCTCAACATAACTCAAAAAGTAGTGAATGGATTTTGATAAAATTTGAAGGAAACGTGGGCCATGGGCCAAGGAACAATTATTTAGATTTTGATGCAAATCTGAAGATGTCTGCTGATCCAGGAATTTTTTTGTTTCTTCCCAAAGTAGTGAGTGGATTTGGATGAAATTTGGTGTCAAAGCCCCTCTCACACCACAATCTGGTCTTCCCAGGCAGTCTCCTGTCCCAGTGCTAACCAGCTATTTGAAGTGTATGAGTGTGGTGCCAGTCTCCGTTTCGTTAGCCCTCAGCCTCTTGCCTATACAGCTAGGGTTACAGTGGAGGGCTAGTCCTCTGGTAACCGCATGAGTTTGACTTCCCCACTCACATCTATATTGCAGCGTGCCTTACCAGACGGTAGTAGGTACAACCCCGATTCCAAAAAAGTTGGGACAAAGTACAAATTGTAAATAAAAACGGAATGCAATAATTTACAAATCTCAAAAACTGATATTGTATTCACAATAGAACATAGACAACATATCAAATGTTGGAAGTGAGACATTTTGAAATTTCATGCCAAATATTGGCTCATTTGAAATTTCATGACAGCAACACATCTCAGAAAAGTTGGGACAGGGGCAATAAGAGGCTGGAAAAGTTAAAGGTACAAAAAAAGGAACAGCTGGAGGACCAAATTGCAACTCATTAGGTCAATTGGCAATAGATCATTAACATGACTGGGTATAAAAAGAGCATCTTGGAGTGGCAGCGGCTCTCAGAAGTAAAGATGGGAAGAGGATCACCAATCCCCCTAATTCTGCGCCGACAAATAGTGGAGCAATATCAGAAAGGAGTTCAACAGTGTAAAATTGCAAAGAGTTTGAACATATCATCATCTACAGTGCATAATATCATCAAAAGATTCAGAGAATCTGGAAGAATCTCTGTGCGTGAGGGTCAAGGCCGGAAAACCATACTGGGTGCCCGTGATCTTCGGGCCCTTAGATGGCACTGCATCACATACAGGCATGCTTCTGTATTGGAAATCACAAAATGGGCTCAGGAATATTTCCAGAGAACATTACCTGTGAACACAATTCACCGTTGCAAGCTAAAACTCTATAGTTCAAAGAAGAAGCCGTACCTAAACGTGATCCAGAAGTGCAGACGTCTTCTCTGGGCCAAGGCTCATTTAAAATGGACTGTGGCAAAGTGGAAAACTGTTCTGTGGTCAAATGAATCAAAATTTGAAGTTCTTTATGGAAATCAAGAACGCCGTGTCACTCGGACTAAAGAGGAGAAGGACGACCCAAGTTGTTATCAGTGCTCAGTTCAGAAGCCTGCATCTCTGATGGTATGGGGTTGCATTAGTGCATGTGGCATGGGCAGCTTACACATCTGGAAAGACACCATCAATGCTGAAAGGTATATCCAGGTTCTAGAGCAACATGTGCTCCCATCCAGACGACGTCTCTTTCATGGAAGACCTTGCATTTTCCAACATGACAATGCCAAACCACATACTGCATCAATTACAGCATCATGGCTGCGTAGAAGAAGGGTCTGGGTACTGAACTGGCCAGCCTGCAGTCCAGATCTTTCACCCATAGAAAACATTTGGCGCATCATAAAACGGAAGATATGACAAAAAAGACCTAAGACAGTTGAGCAACTAGAATCCTACATTAGACAAGAATGGGTTAACATTCCTATCCCTAAACTTGAGCAACTTGTCTCCTCAGTCCCCAGACGTTTACAGACTGTTGTAAAGAGAAAAGGGGATGTCTCACAGTGGTAAACATGGCCTTGTCCCAACTTTTTTGAGATGTGTTGTTGTCATGAAATTTAGAATCACCTAATTTTTCTCTTTAAATGATACATTTTCTCAGTTTAAACATTTGATATGTAATCTATGTTCTATTCTGAATAAAATATGGAATTTTGAAACTTCCACATCAATGCATTCCATTTTTATTTACAATTTGTACTTTGTCCCAACTTCTTTGGAATCGGGGTTGTACCATTTTTATGATAGTCTTTGGTATGACCCGACCACAAGTAGAACTTGCAATCTCCCAGTCGAGATGTGGACATGCTAACCACTCGGCCAACTCGTGGTTGAAATTTGGTGGACAGCTTTAATATTATCCTAGGTTCAAGTGATTTGATTTTCATGTTGATAATATGTGTCTTGGCAGAGGTATGCACTCTACTCTACCAAGTGCCCTTCTAGTTTAATACTGCTTTAAGACACATTACGGCTCAGACAAGTGGCTGCTTGACAAACCGGAGGAAGAGAAGGAGGAGTTTTAGCTCAGGAAGGCATTTGCCCTGTCTAATCAGCACAATCATGCATAAAGTGAACTCCTTTGTGATTGTGCACACTCACTGAATGGAGAAAATCAAACGAATTCTTTTAAAAGTATTTTAAGCACTAATCACTTGTCATTATTTCTGTTTAATTTTAATTACTGATGTTTATTTTCCTTACTCGTCCCGTCAAGGGCTCGTCTCTAAACTTGACTTGAGCTGATACAGTAACTTAAAGCATTTAAAGTGCTAGTCTTATGATAATGACATCATAAAATCCCGGGTTTTCTGTGTGTGTGATATGCTCAAATAGGTCGTAAAGTTCACCGATAAATAAAAAATTGGTTGAAAAAAGACATTTTTTTGCATCTGAATTCTGTTCCAGAAATCACTAAAAGCGTGTCCGCCATTAGATTGCAGCGATTTACAGGTCAGCGGCGCTGCATGTGTGACGTCATATGCGCCACTGCCTTCTTTTGTAAAGCTCTCTATACAACTTTATGACAACAAGGATGAAGAAGTGACTCAGAGTGAATAAGCATGGTTTGGTTTGCTTTTAGATCAGCAATTGTCTGTCGTCTATCTAAGGCTAGGCTGACACTTGCACGATTCCGTGGCACGCATTGGCACGACTCGAGTCGTGCCAGTGCGCAAACTAGTCGTAAACTGGTGTGAAGTGTGCTTAAACCCGTCGTGACTGCGTGCCATGTCGGGACGAGAATTTTGAAATGTTCAAAATTTTGGTCACGACAAAATTTCGCGACCGGGTCGTGAACTATGCGCAAATTGTTCGTGATCTCGTCGTGAACTCGTCGGGACGATGCGGGAGGATGCGTGCCAGTGCGTGGAAGTGCGCGCCATGCCACGACTGTCACGAACTGCCACGAATAGTTCACGATCAGCTCACGTCGAGTTCACGAGTAGTTCACGACATGTTCACGAATTGGTGCGCGTCGCAGCGTGGCCGTGCCTTCCCACTGACACGGTCACGCATTGATGGCACGAGCAGTTCACGACTAGTTTACGCACTTCACGAACAGTTTGCGCATGGCACGAGCAGTTCACGAGCAGTTCACGACTACTGCGCGACAGTGGCGCTCGCGTCGGTGCGGGGGTATATATAGGGCTTCCCGGACACTTCTCGCCATTCGCAATTTTTTTTCTTGCTTTTTTCTTTAATGTCTTTTATTTTCTATTCCTTCATGACTTTTTTTTGGGGGGGAGTTTTGTTTCTTTTATTTCAAAAATGGAACAACTGTGGATGCAGCTCATGAAGCTACTACCATTCTTTCTTGCCAAGGGACAGCACCAGCAGGGGACATGTAGTAATGTGACAGGTAGTCTCGCTGATCCTTTGCATCCTTCTGGATGCAGGCGTGCCCAAGTCGGCACTACACCGTCCGAATTGCGCAAACTCGTCGTGCCAATGCGGGAAGTGCGTAAACTATGCGCAAACTATGTGTGAACTCGTCGTGCCAGTTCGTGAATGTGGACGGGCACGCATTCGTGAACTCGTCGTGAACTATGCGTGAACTAGTCGTGAACAGTGCGGGAGCCTCCCAGTTCGTGCCCCAAAATGGCACGACTTGCCACGACAAAATTGTGGCCAAAAGTCGTGCAAGTGTCAGCCTAGGGTAAGTATTATATTTGGCCACATTGAAACTACCTTCGAATGTTATTGATCTGACTAAGGACAACTAATCAATTCAAGCAACAGGCTAAACACAAGCTTGACCCTTATTGTGCGGCGGCGAGCTCTTTGGGACGGCGCTTTGGACTTTAGTTTCCAGATCACAGGAACTGCTCCGCACACCAGACGTCACTGTGTGAATCTGCCTCACAAACGTATCTTTTTTCAAAATGTATGGAGCAGACACCAAACTGTCTTGTCGGCTTGAAGTTACCTCTCTTTGTCCGTACAAATCAAACCCATTCATCATTCCGTAAGTGTCCTGCCAACTTTGGGCTATAATGGATCGAAATTCCGCTTTTTTTATCGGATACACTTGAACATCCTTGAACGACACACCTCTTAGAAGGCATGCTTTGGTTTTAGCTTTGGTTTAGAATAAAAAAAAATCGTTAAAAACGTGCTACGTTTTGCAAAGCAGACGAAGCCGGAAATGCCATGAACTTTCAAGCGTTGTCACTTCCTTTGAATTAACAATAACTTACCAGGAATGCATTCGTGTAACGGCGGACTCAAAGAGCCAAACTTCATCTCATCTCATTATCTCTAGCCGCTTTATCCTGTTCTACAGGGTTGCAGGCAAGCTGGAGCCTATCCCAGCTGACTACGGGCGAAAGGCGGGGTACACCCTGGACAAGTCGCCAGGTCATCACAGGGCTGACACATAGACACAGACAACCATTCACACTCACATTCACACCTACGGTCAATTTAGAGCCACCAGTTAACCTAACCTGCATGTCTTTGGACTGTGGGGGAAACCGGAGCACCCGGAGGAAACCCACGCGGACACGGGGAGAACATGCAAACTCCACACAGAAAGGCCCTCGCCGGCCACGGGGCTCGAACCCGGACCTTCTTGCTGTGAGGCGACAGCGCTAACCACTACACCACCGTGCCGCCCAGAGCCAAACTTTACCGGCTAAATAGAACATGTTCCTGGTCTCGTATTAAAATACAATTCAGAAAGTAAACTATTTAACATGTCTAGCTTTATAAAGTATAATTTCCAGAAGTGATGTCATTTTTGTAAGACTAGCACTTTAAATAGTGCTGAGGAAATAGCGAGGTTGAGTTTCACTCAGAGTGGTTGGAGTTTGTTGGGGAGAAGAGGAAGGCTTATGGCATGGATATAATAAAACAGCAGAATTTAATTTCTTATTGATTGCTACAATCAGTACGTCCATCAGAGCAATTGTAATTCATCCGGGCTCTAAATTTACAGACTTCAGTGGTAATTTAAAGTTTAGACCAGAGAGGCTGGAGGATATGTTGGCATCATGGTGCAGCACGTAGTGTTGTTCCATTCAGGGTGCCTGCCTGGTTCATGCCCAGTGTTCCCATTATAGGCTCTGGATTCATGTGACCATGAGTGGGATCAAGCACTTACTCATGATGAATGAACAACTGAAGGTGGGTGGATAAGGTGATGGATTTCCCACATTTGGCAGGTCATACTGTAGCGCAGTAGTTAACTTTTTGTGCATAGTGAATAAATAAATAAATAAATAAATAAATAAATAAGTTTTAATGTGAATTTGACATTGATATGCAGAATCAGGATTTAACATTACATTACAGAAGACAACATGAAATATATTTATGCATTTATTTATTAATCAAGAAATAAATAATCAAATAATCATAAATTAATAAATAAAATGATAAACAATAAATATAATAGATCAGTGGTTCTCAAACTGGGGGGGCACGCCCCCTGGCGAGTGGGGCGTGTGGTCACAGACCGCTCAGTGGCAAATGCAAGGGGCTGGTTTACAGTTGCATCAACAAATAATGAACATCTTCGTCTTCAGTCCAGCCAATGAAAATGGAGAGTTATTATTTGAAATCTCAGCAAGGAACTTTTATAGGTACACCGCAAGTACATAAGAGATCACAGACATCGGAAACACACCCCTGTGCAATCGAGTCGAGCTCGTACCATCGCAGCTTTCATATATACTATTAGCTTTTCAATGACCTTTTACCAACAGCCTTTTTAAAGGCTGTATCTTTGCGTATATGGGTCTGTCTCAGAAACTGGGTACTGTGGGGGTACCCCACTAAATATACTCACAGTCGATAAACTATACAGTTTTGAATGGTGATGTTGGTTTTAATTTGAAATAAAATGATGAAAGAAATAATACAGATAAAACTAAATCTTTGATGTGAATACTCTATTCAGAATTTGGCAAAAATTCTGCAAATTTGTGGAAAAATGGCGGCTTGATCCGGGACATGATAAATGGTTGACTGCATCGCATTCCCTTAAAAAGGTTGTAGTCCACTGAAAAGTCTACAGTTATCACTGATTGTATTTTAAGTTGTAACTTTATACACCTAAGGATTGGTGCGCTCACAGAATAATCATAACCGTAATAAAACATCATGCAAAATATTTCATCACCGTCGTAACTCCATTTTCCGCAGACCCAAAACCAATACGATCGTGTGTTTCGATCTAAACAGAAAGCCTCAGGGTCAAGGTCACGACCTCACCAAAAGTAGTAACTTAAAATCACTACGCCATATAAAAATGTAGTTATAAATCTGCGATTTTGTTTTTTAAAACGAAAGCTGAAAGTTAGGTATAGAATATGTTTCTTACAGAATATGTTACGATGGTAGCTGGTCTTGTATGAATTTCTGAGCTATAAAATGAGTTGTGGTCTATTTTTTACCGTAGCGTGTTATTTGTGTGCGGGGAAGGACACGCATTAACAATTTGCATGTGTAGAATGGAATTTTCCACTCCAACAGTTAGAAGTTGATCGTGCTTCCATTTGCGGTCTTTCTGTTACGCGGGTGATCTGTTCGGACGTTATCACTGAAAAGGGGAGTTTTGACGGTTTTATTTTGTTTTAGGCTTGCAGTATAAGGCAATAGAATGTTTCTTTTTCATCTTACTTTCATATTTCGTAGTGTTTGCATATTTTTGGCCAATATTTTGCAACCATGGTCAATTTAGTTCGAACTTTTGATAGAATCTACGGACAGTCATTTTGCTCCGTCCGGTGCGGTAGTGATGTCCCGGTGCTCGCGCGCCGCAGCAGAGACCCGCGCGACCTTCAGCCGGTACAGTCGCTGTTCTTTTCCCACCGCCGTTATTCTCATCTTTCCGGTGTGTTCTTGATTTTTCCATCGTGTCCTATTCCGCCATATCAAATACCCAAAATGTATCATATTATTCATATTTAAGTGAATAATCAATTCAGTCATCATAACTTGGCATTTTTAACCCAAGCAATCAAAAAGAGGAAATTTATTCAATATTTTCACACATCTGTGAAGGAGGGGCTTTAATTTTAATTAAGTTATTTTATATGTAAATCAATTTTACAACAGCATTTGAATTGTAATCAAATTTCCACAGTGGAGGCCAGATAAAGCAAGATGCTATCTTTATTCTTATTAAACATGACAAAAGAAACACTGAGTGTTCAGTAAATGCAAAAAAAAAAGTAAAATTAGAAAATTTATTTTTTGACCATAATGTCCCAAATGAGAGAGCAGTTTCTCAGACGGACCCATATATCTAGCCATGCAGCACTGCTATTGCCTTTTTAAAGACTATTTCAGCTCTCTTTTCTCACTTTAAAACTTCATTTAAATCTGATCTTACCATCTCTCTTTCCTACTTGTCAACTTACTCTTTCTCCTTTCTTTAATCTTTCTCCTACTGTTTTCTCTCTTTCCTCCACC
Source organism: Neoarius graeffei (assembly GCF_027579695.1). Taxonomy (NCBI): domain Eukaryota; kingdom Metazoa; phylum Chordata; class Actinopteri; order Siluriformes; family Ariidae; genus Neoarius; species Neoarius graeffei. The sequence goes on along the minus strand of NC_083574.1, from coordinate 88,210,205 downwards.
TTTTTTCTTCAATTAAAAATTGTAAGGTCCAACACCGTATCACAGTTAATTATATTTTAACTTAATTACATTAAGCACGGGGGCGGCACGGTGGTGTAGTGGTTAGCGCTGTCGCCTCACAGCAAGAAGGTCCTGGGTTCGAGCCCCGTGGCCGGCGAGGGCCTTTCTGTGTGGAGTTTGCATGTTCTCCCCGTGTCTGCGTGGGTTTCCTCCGGGTGCTCCGGTTTCCCCCACAGTCCAAAGACATGCAGGTTAGGTTAACTGGTGGCTCTAAATTGACCGTAGGTGTGAATGTGAGTGTGAATGGTTGTCTGTGTCTATGTGTCAGCCCTGTGATGACCTGGCGACTTGTCCAGGGTGTACCCCGCCTTTCGCCCGTAGTCAGCTGGGATAGGCTCCAGCTTGCCTGCGACCCTGTAGAACAGGATAAAGCGGCTAGAGATAATGAGATGAGATGAGAATAAGTAATAGCTTATCTATCTTTTTTTCGGAGGGGGGGGGGGGGTCAAAGTACACTTGCTACAGTCAGGGGGGGCCCAGATCGCAAATGTTTGAGAACCCTGTAATAGATAATACAAAACAAATAATAGATAGATAGATAATCATTATTTATTTATTAATCAAGACAAAAGTGCAAAAAAAAAACCACTTACAACTGATTTCTACATACTTTTACTGACTGACCAGTGGCTTTAAAGTGACTGTAACGCCTCTAAACCCCACTTTTTTCCTTTGGACAATGCAACAATCGTTATGTTGACTGATCATGTGTTTTCGAACCATAGCTGATCCCAAAGGCCATAAATTGACAGAACATCAAGAAGATCAGCCGATTTTCACGGAAGCTGCCGAGACTGATCCGGAAGATCCCGAAGGAGTGCGTGACATCACACGTGTAACAGTCCAGGTATCGATTTCGTTCGCGTGTGCAGCAGCAGTGGTTAGATCAGTCTCGATACGGAATCACGTTTTGGAGAGAATTCTGAGAGTGACTGGGATTCTTATATGTCAGATGAAGGGGCAGATGATTATCAAGGATATTCCGGAGTAGATGGCTATCTTCTCGAGCCCCCAAGACGAGAAACGGATGCCAGTTCACGACAGTCTTCCTCTGTAGCGCTTGTGAGATGGAGAGATAGCTACAGCAGAGAGAGAGAGAGAGAGATGTGCAGAAAGCAGTGGAGGCCTTTCATCATGTTTTCCTGAACAAAACTAAAAGCAAATTGAGTCTTGGAATATTTCAATCTGAGAGTGTTTAACATGTTCCAGTTAATAATTAATGATGATGATTGCGTGTGCATTTTTCTTCCTGTTAAAGTGCATCAGATATGATAAGATCGGATGTCGCAAGCGTGTAAATGTTGCTCATAATCCTGTGTCTGGTGCAGTGTGTGTGTGTGTGTGTGAGATAATAGGAGTATGATCAACTGTCCAAATGTCGGCGGCATGGTGGTGTAGTGGTTAGCACTGTCACCTCACAGCAAGAAGGTCCTGGGTTCGAGCCCAGCAGCTGAAGAGGGCCTTTCTGTGTGGAGTTTGCATGTTCTCTCCGTGTCTGCATGGGTTTCCTCCGGGTGCTCTGGTTTCCTCCAAAGACATGCAGGTTAGGCTAATTGGTGGCTCTAAATTGGCCATAGGTGTGAATGGTTGTCTGTGTCTATGTGTCAGCCCTGTGATGACCTGGCGACTTGTCCAGGGTGTACCCCGCCTTTTGCCCGTAGTCAGCTGGGATAGGCTCCAGCTTGCCTGCGACCCTGTAGAACAGGATAAAGCAGCTAGAGATAATGGATGGATGTACAAAATATCAGCTCAAATGTCATTTATTAAATAAATGGGTTTCTTTTTGCTCCAGTGATTCCCATGTGGTCGTTCTGGTGGTGATGAACACTAGATGAATCAGATTTATTATTAGTAGCCGACATGAAATCTGCCCACTTTGTTTGCACAAACCTCACCCACTGTCACTTTAGATTTGTTTTTTTTCTCAGAAATCCGTGAACCGAATGTCCTGTTGTATACGGACTTGAACATCCAAACACAATGCAGCACTTTCACATCGTTATTTTTGTAAGATTCCATCAACAATATCCAATTTCAGCGAGTAAACAAGCACGGAATCAGATGAACCGAAATGATCCAGATAATAACCGGGGTTCCACGTGTGACGTCATGTGAGATTAGCCTTGAGGCAAGCCTGCCTTTTTCTAGGATCCGGACGCCGTGATTTATCGTTAGTTTTGTGCTTGATAATAAAATAACAAATAATTAATATTATTTTCCCCCTGCTTTAAAAACTGATATTGTATTCACAATAGAACATAGACAACATATCAAATGTCGAAAGTGAGACATTTTGAAATTTCATGCCAAATATTGGCTCATTTGAAATTTCATGACAGCAACACATCTCAAAAAAGTTGGGACAGGGGCAATAAGAGGCTGGAAAAGTTCAAGGTACAAAAAAGGAACAGCTGGAGGACCAAACTGCAACTCATTAGGTCAATTGGCAATAGGTCATTAACATGACTGGGTATAAAAAGAGCATCTTGGAGTGGCAGCGGCTCTCAGAAGTAAAGATGGGAAGAGGATCACCAATCCCCCTAATTCTGCGCCGACAAATAGTGGAGCAATATCAGAAAGGAGTTCGACAGTGTAAAATTACAAAGAGTTTGAACATGTCACAATCTACAGTGCATAATATCATCAAAAGATTCAGAGAACCTGGAAGAATCTCTGTGAGTAAGGGTCAAGGCCGGAAAACCATACTGGGTGCCCGTGATCTTCGGGCCCTTAGACGGCACTGCATCACATACAGGCATGCTTCTGTATTGGAAATCACAAAATGGGCTCAGGAATATTTCCAGAGAACATTATCTGTGAACACAATTCACCGTGCCATCCGCCGTTGCCAGCTAAAACTCTATAGTTCAAAGAAGAAGCCGTATCTAAACATGATCCAGAAGCACAGACGTCTTCTCTGGGCCAAGGCTCATTTAAAATGGACTGTGGCAAAGTGGAAAACTGTTCTGTGGTCAGACGAATCAAAATTTGAAGTTCTTTATGGAAATCAGGGACGCCGTGTCATTCGGACTAAAGAGGAGAAGGACGACCCAAGTTGTTATCAGCGCTCAGTTCAGAAGCCTGCATCTCTGATGGTATGGGGTTGCATTAGTGCGTGTGGCATGGGCAGCTTACACATCTGGAAAGACACCATCAATGCTGAAAGGTATATCCAGGTTCTAGAGCAACATATGCTCCCATCCAGACGACGTCTCTTTCAGGGAAGACCTTGCATTTTCCAACATGACAATGCCAAACCACATACTGCATCAATTACAGCATCATGGCTGTGTAGAAGAAGGGTCCGGGTACTGAACTGGCCAGCCTGCAGTCCAGATCTTTCACCCATAGAAAACATTTGGTGCATCATAAAATGGAAGATATGACAAAAAAGACCTAAGACAGTTGAGCAAATAGAATCCTACATTAGACAAGAATGGGTTAACATTCCTATCCCTAAACTTGAGCAACTTGTCTCCTCAGTCCCCAGACGTTTACAGACTGTTGTAAAGAGAAAAGGGGATGTCTCACAGTGGTAAACATGGCCTTGTCCCAACTTTTTTGAGATGTGTTGTTGTCATGAAATTTAAAATCACCTAATTTTTCTCTTTAAATGATGCATTTTCTCAGTTTAAACATGTGATATGTCATCTATGTTCTATTCTGAATAAAATATGGAATTTTGAAACTTCCACATCATTGCATTCCGTTTTTATGTACAATTTGTACTTTGTCCCAACTTTTTGGGAATCGGGGTTGTATATTCGTTTTAAAGCATTACAATAAGGCATTATACTGTATACACTTTAACAGCAAGAAGAGAGATAGTCCAGGTTTAAATCTCATGCAGTGGTATAGGAACGTTCAGCCATTTAGATTAGACTTTCTTGATTTGACAGAAGCTTTTAATTGAGCCAAAATCCAATCCACGAACAGATCTGAGCAGTTGATAGGATAAGGGACTTGCTCGCTCTCCCTAACAGCGGCTCGATAACAGTCTTTAAATTTGAAGTCTTCAGGTCACGAGGTTTGAAACTTAACTGCTGACATGTGACAGTCCAATTAAATTTTCCTGAACTTTCTGTGACCACTGGCATTGTCTCTCCGGAGGCCCTCGTCCTGCCAAGAATAAATACAGATGGAGGGCATAGCAGTGATCAATCAACCGAGAGAGAGAGATAGTTTTGACTCCAGTCGGCTTTAGAATTATGAAATAGCCAAGAATGGACAATAAATGAGGCTGTTTTATCTCATCTCATCTCATTATCTCTAGCCGCTTTATCCTTCTACAGGGTCGCAGGCAAGCTGGAGCCTATCCCAGCTGACTACGGGCGAAAGGCGGGGTACACCCTGGACAAGTCGCCAGGTCATCACAGGGCTGACACATAGACACAGACAACCATTCACACTCACATTCACACCTACGGTCAATTTAGAGTCACCAGTTAACCTAACCTGCATGTCTTTGGACTGTGGGGGAAACCGGAGCACCCGGAGGAAACCCACGCGGACACGGGGAGAACATGCAACCTCCACACAGAAAGGCCCTCGCCGGCCCCGGGGCTCGAACCCAGGACCTTCTTGCTGTGAGGTGACAGCGCTAACCACTACACCACCGTGCCACCCGAGGCTGTTTTATATTCACTGGAATTAAACGATATCATCCCTGAATTGTGAGCAACAGGAAGGAGCTGATAAACCATGACACTATCATGAGAGACAGATGGAGGAAAAGGTGAAGACATTGAGAAGAAGAGAAGGTCCATCCTGTGCAGCTTGAGGTGATGATCCAACCAGGGCCGGAGTGGGCCCTGTTTTCAGTCCGGGAGTTTAATTCACATTCAGGCCACTTTGAAATGGAGGAGGAATTTGAGTACATTAAAAAAGATAAAACAAATAACTGTTCTTTCACAATGCTTTTTATTTGGTTTAAATTCAGGTAGTGACAATGTATGTTGTTTGTCGTTCTCTGCATTACTTTAGGGTTAATAAAACTTCCATTACGCGGTAGTTTAATGACCACAAACATAATGCAGAGACCGACGAACGATTTCATCTAGTATGAGACGGGGCTCCACTTAAAATCGGATGGTGTGTGGCCGCATGTCTAATCCGCATATACATTTATCTGTGTCACCAACATGTCCCAAAGTTCCTTAGTGAAAATATTTGAAAACACATCCAAAGGACATGCATCTTCAGAAATCGGCATCTTCGGCCCGGGTGTGGGAATGAACTTTTACGTCGGGGGCGAAATCCAGCTGACTGCCACTCCAAATAGCAAAGCAGCGAGTATGGCTGATTGTTTTGCGTTATTTAAGACGAATTACACAACACATTTTTAGTCACATAGTCTTAAAATAACGAAAGCACCCATCTCGCGTGCATTTGAACCAATGCTTGTGCATTACATGCCGCATACGCCTCGAAAATAATGGCAAATCAACAATGCTGGGTACTCAGCAACCGGCAGATAAAGCGTGAGGGCGCATTAGGCAACTCAAAAATGGTTAAATGAAATGTAGGCTAAAGCAAGTGTTCGATTCTGCTTAGAATATTGGCATACGCATACACCTCTTCTAAGTTATATATTTAACAACAATTATTTAACATCAAATATGACTTCTAGGCCTGTGTGTTCATAACCACAATGTGCGCGCGCCTGTGGAAATGCACGGTGTGACAGCGAGATGAAATAGGCTGGATGAGGAAATAACGCGCAACAGCACATTTGGGACCTGTTCATCTAAAATTGTTAATAACTGGGATGTAAAGCAATGTCCGGTTCTTCTTAGAATTAAGACATACACCACATCTATACCGTGTAAATTGCGAGATTTCACATGACATCAAAAAGCTGAATTGACATCGCAAACTATCGACACATTATAGGCCTAGCATAGACTGATAAAATCAACAAACAGGGTTATCATACTCCATATCTTTCGTAACCTACCAGCTGGTCTTGAGAACATATCTGTCAATTTGGCACATTTTGCTGCCACCTCCTTCCTTTTTTTAAGCTTCGCCCTTTCGGTTCCACCTGGCCTCTTTCTGCCCTCCATCACTGACGCGCGCTGTTTCGCGCCAATGTTGTTTAAGTTCCCCGCAATACAGAGGAGGAGTCTTGGACCAAACCGACTGCAATAGAGGGGAGGGGAGAATTTCCTTATTTGGTAGCGCCTATTTAATCTGCTGCGATGCTGTCGGCGTCTGGGCTGCCATGTGAAAATGCAGAGTGCAGTTGAATTGATGATTAATGCAAGAATAAGATCAGTGACCAAAATTAGTGAAAATTATTTTCCCCATGCTCCAAGCAGGCCACCATTGATGGTTTGGGCCGGGGATGGTCCCGGCTAAATATAGGGCCACCCCGGCATTGGATCCAACTGTGTGGGCATTAGATATAAGAGAGAGAGAGAGAGAGAGAGCGCATCTGTACACTTTTCTAAAACCCACATCTGGGTCATTCTCCTCAGAACGTGCAATCTCTTTTACTGAAGCTTCAGTTCAGTTAGTAGAAATATTTTGCCCTAGTGTATGTCTCATTATTCACAGGACATGTGAACATCTAAACATGTCATTAGCAGTGCTCAATAATTTATGTATGTCTTCCGACAGATGTTTCAAAAGTGACCGTAGGTGACTTTGGGCAGTGGCGTTCACAGATAGACACGAGGTTGTGCTCAAGCACCTGCCCCTCTGCCCTCTGTCCAAAAAAGTGCCCTTTTGAATTTTTTTTTAAACAGTTTACTGAGGCCAGTGTCGACATGATCTTTTAGAAAAGCCGCGGCATTAAAAGCGTGTGTGAAAATAATGTCCCGATGCGTGCCCCCTCCGCACACACACCGGACCTCTGTCTCTCTTGCTCTGTCACGTGAACAAGCGTGCAGTGCATTCAATGTGAGGTTGCAGCAGCATAGCGTCCTGGAAGCCACGGCCTTGTCGTAGTGCAGACAACACATCGGGCAGTCAGTCAGCTCTTCCCCTGCCCCACCAGCCAGGTAACACATGAATCGAGTGAAAATGTATTGTTTGCCCTTTAAGCCCAAGCTGTAATTATTTTGTCGTGAAGTAGCCCGTCGCATACAGAAACAACTGCACATGGCAGCCTTTGCCAGCTTATTTGCTCCCTTTCCATATGGAGAAACAAACTGAACAACATTTTAAATGTAGCCTAAACCATTGAGGCAACCCCACTCTCCATCAATTCCGACCTGTTTTTATGACATGATTAAGAATATCACGTTATGCTAGTATGCACGCCGTTATGCAAATAAAGGAGAGCTCCGTTGAGCCCATTGAGTGTGTATATTTCGTTACAAATTTTAAGATGATCTCACGGAAATCTGTGAATAAACACAGTCTTGAGACTCAAGTCAGTGACGGGAAGATCAGACTTTCAGACTTTATCAGACTTTTTAAAGATGGAACTACAGAAAAATACCCAAAACTTTGATATGATTATGAACACAAGAGGAGGGTTAAATCTCAGACTTTTATAATAAGGTGTTCCACATGCGCAAAAGGACCGACTAGTGGCCTAGTGGTAGCGTGTCCGCCTCTCGATCGGGAGATCGTGAGTTCTATTCACGGTCGGGTCATACCAAAGACCATCATAAAAATGGTACCTACCGCCATCTGGCAAGGCACGCTGCAATACAGATGTGCATGGGGAGTTAAACTCTCGTGGTTACCAGAGGACTAGCCCCTCACTGTAACCCTAGCTATGTAATAGGCGAGAGGCCGAGGGCTACGGAAACGGAGATCGGCGCCGCCCGATGCGCCACATACAGAGTTGGGCCTGGTTAGTACTTGAGTGGGAGACTGCCTAGGAATACCAGGTACTGTAAGGCGTGGGAAGGACTTTAACTTTAACTAACTAACACGCGCAAAAAAGTGCCCTTTTTTCCCCCCAGAGCACTTGCCCCCCAAAATGTCTGTGCACGCCACTGACTGTGGGTCATTCCTGTTACTGGACATGAGCAGGATACAACATAGCAGAAAGCACACCAATATTCTAAAACAGATATCATAAATAAATTTGTTTTTGGTCCCCTTCAACAGATTTAAAGACAAAACTCAAGTGATTTTAACACTATTGAGGTATTTCACCTGACGTCACAGGGTCACGTGACGCCCCGGTGTCCGCCATTTTGAACGTCAAGCTACATACTAACGCTGCAGACAGAGAGGGAGAACCAGCTTGAAAAAAAAATGTGTTACAGACACCTAGAATAGATTAATTTGTCAGTAAGCACTCTATAAATAACCATGGTGTTTGCTTGTTGTGCTGTGGGCTGCCACAACAGACAGGGACAGCGTGCAGGACGCTCCTTTTACCCGTTTCTAGTGATGGGAATTTCGGCTCTTTTTCGGGAGCCGGCTCTTTTGGCTCTTCTTACTATAAGGAGCCGGCTCTTTCGGCTCCCAAACGGCTCCTGAGATTTTATTTTTGAATTAATTGCTGCAATTAACTAGTTAATTAATTACATTATTATTTATATTTTATCAATAGGATGTTTTCCATTTTATTTTTTAGTTTTTGTAGCCATTGTAAAGCTTTGTAAAGTATAGCAGTGTAACAATGTTCTAGCTATAGAAATAAAACTTACTTACCAATTTATAAATTATTTTCTCACAAACATAATGCAAAACTGTGTTATATTACCAATATAAAATACACAGCTGATTTTCCCCTCCTCAGGTGCCTCACAGACTCCTCTCCCCTGCGCTCCACAGCTTTAAGCATTACACCAATTTTCGTATTTTCGCAGCTGTGAATGACATCAACCCCCCCAACCAAAAAAAGTAGGCGTACACCATGCTACTTTTTTTCCTTTGAATGGTAATAGACAACACAAAGACGCAATCGGACAGCAACTTTTTTTGTGAAAGTCTCTCTCTCTGAGGCACCTAAGGACAAAAAACTAATTTGGCTCCCCAACTCGGCTCCCACCGAAGAGCCGGCTCCCGTCGTTCACTTCAAAGAGCCGGCTCTTTGAACCGGATCGTTCGCGACCGACACATCACTACCGGTTTCCTACTGACCCAGACAAGAGGGCCAAATGGATTGCAGCTGTGAAGAGACAGGATTGGGAGCCAACAGAGTACTCCAGACTTTGCAGTGATCATTTCATTTCAGGTTAGTTTATCAGTTAACGCAATTTTGATAAAATATATAGCAAAAAGTAAATGGGTCAGTGTTTGTTAACCCATCTGAGCAGTGAAACAAGGCAGTGTTAATTTGTCTAGGGTTGCATGTAGCAGACATCAGACATAAAATGCAATAACAGAGGCTAGAAAGAAACGGGACACAGAAATAAATAAACAGGGCTCCATACCAAGGCTGGGTACAGTGTTTGTGATAAAAGACAGATCCAATTTAACACGAATCACAGCTTACTTTCTTGTTAAAATGTGCAAAGGTCTCCACCATCTCATACCGCCTTGCACTGAAGGACTTAAGCGTGCCGTCCAAAATGGCTGCGTCACGTGACTTGGTCACGTGGGTGAAATACCTCAATACTGCAAATTGCTGAGTTAACTACACCCCAATACCAGTTTTGCACAAAAATGAAAGTGAAGTATTAGCCCTGTATGGTTGGACTATGGCCAATCTGAAATAAATAAAAAAAAACATTACAGGATAAAAGACCTTAGCCTGATGGCTGATTCTGTTCAGGTGATGATAGTTGACAATTACGACAGACTTGGTGAGAGGGTTAAAACCAAGCGGTAACAGGAATGACTGTTAGTAACAGGAATGACATAATTACATTATTTAGCAATGCTTCTCAGTGAATGACAGACAAGTCATAATTTGGGATAATACTTACAAATCTAAAATAACATTTTTATTACTAGCCAGAACACCTACAGGGCGGCACGGTGGTGTAGTGGTTAGTGCTGTCGCCTCACAGCAAGAAGGTCCTGGGTTCGAACCCCGGGTCCGGCGAGGGCCTTTCTGTGTGGAGTTTGCATGTTCTCCCCGTGTCCGCGTGGGTTTCCTCCGGGTGCTCCGGTTTCCCCCACAGTCCAAAGACATGCAGGTTAGGTTAACTGGTGACTCTAAATTGACCGTAGGTGTGAATGGTTGTCTGTGTCTATGTGTCAGCCCTGTGATGACCTGGCGACTTGTCCAGGGTGTACCCCGCCTTTCGCCCGTAGTCAGCTGGGATAGGCTCCAGCTTGCCTGCGACCCTGTAGAAGGATAAAGCGGCTAGAGATAATGAGATGAGATGAGATGAGAACACCTACAGTGGTGCTTGAAAGTTTGTGAACCCTTTAGAATTTTCTACTTTTCTGCATAAATATGACCTAAAACATCATCAGATTTTCACACAAGTCCTAAAAGTAGATAAAGAGAACCCAGTTAAACAAATGAGACAAAAATATTATACTTGGTCATTTATTTATTGAGGAAAATGATCCAATATTACATATCTGTGAGTGGCAAAAGTATGTGAACCTCTAGGATTAGCAGTTCATTTGAAGGTGAAATCAGAGTCAGGTGTTTTCAATCAATGGGATGACAATCAGGTGTGAGTGGGCACCCTGTTTTATTTAAAGAACAGGGATCTATCAAAGTCTGATCTTCACAACACATGTTTGTGGAAGTGTATCATGGCACGAACAAAGGAGATTTCTGAGGACCTCAGAAAAAGCATTGTTGATGCTCATCAGGCTGGAAAAGGTTACAAAACCATCTCTAAAGAGTTTGGACTCCACCAATCCACAGTCAGACAGATAGTGTAGAAATAGTGGAAATTCAAGACCACTATTAGCCTCCCCAGGAGTGGTTGACCAACAAAGATCACTCCAAGAGCAAGGCGTGTAATAGTCGGCGAGGCCACAAAGGACCCCAGGGTAACTTCTAAGTAACTGAAGGCCTCTCTCACATTGGCTAATGTTAATGTTCATGAGTCCACCATCAGGAGAACACTGAACAACAATGGTGTGCATGGCAGGGTTGGAAGGAGAAAGCCACTGCTCTCCAAAAAGAACATTGCTGTTCATCTGCAGTTTGCTAAAGATCACGTGGACAAGCCAGAAGGCTATTGGAAAAATGTTTTGTGGACTGATGAGACCAAAATAGATATTTTTGGTTTAAATGAGAAACGTTATGTTTGGAGAAAGGAAAACACTGCATTCCAGCATAAGAACCTTATTCCATCTGTGAGACATGGTGGTGGTAGTATCATGGTTTGGTTCTGTTTTGCTGCATCTGGGCCAGGACGGCTTGCCATCATTGATGGAACGATGAATTCTGAATTATACCAGCGAATTCTAAAGGAAAATGTCAAGACATCTGTCCATGAACTGAATGTCAAGAGAAGGTGGGTCATGCAGCAAGACAACGACCCTAAGCACACAAGTCGTTCTACCAAAGAATGGTTAAAGAAGAATAAAGTTAATGTTTTGGAATGGCCAAGTCAAAGTCCTGACCTTAATCCAATCGAAATGTTGTGGAAGGACCTGAAGCGAGCAGTTCATGTGAGGAAACCCACCAACATCCCAGAGTTGAAGCTGTTCTGTATGGAGGAACGGGCTAAAATTCCTCCAAGCCGGTGTGCAGGACTGATCAACAGTTACCGGAAACATTTAGTCGCAGTTATTGCTGCACAAGGGGGTCACACCAGATACTGAAAGCAAAGGTTCACATACTTTTGCCACTCACAGATATGTAATATTGGATCATTTTCCTCAATAAATAAATGACCAAGTATAATATTTTTGTCTCATTTGTTTAACTGGGTTCTCTTTATCTACTTTTAGGACTTGTGTGAAAATCTGATGATGTTTTAGGTCATATTTATGCAGAAATATAGAAAATTCTAAAGGGTTCACAAACTTTCAAGCACCACTGTACATACTGTATACGTAAACAATAAATATCTACAGTATATTTAGATCTATTCGTTCGGCAGATGCTTTTATCCAATGACTTAACAGTGAGTCAGAACCTAATCTAAGCACAGAGCTGTTAAAAGATGTGAGACTAGCAGCCTGGTGATAGAACTATTTAAAGCAACCGTAGATCATCGCACATCCGTCACAAACGCGTCAGATTTCCTCACATTAAACACGACTTTTGTGACATTTTTCTAAAACGTCTCAAAAAAAAAATCCTTAGCTATTGTTAAAATGTAAAATTAAGCTTTTTTTTCATTAAAGCCAATTAGCAATCAAATGGCATATCAGTAAGGAAAAAAACACTTTGGGGTGTGCTGTTATAGGAAAATAATCAACAACAGATTGGTGTGATGAAGCCTATTGTTTTCCTATAATAGCACATCCAATCATGTTTTATTCCTCTGATAGCATGGGGATTTTCCTGAACATTACATTTTCATTTCTTAAAGCATGATAGACACACAGTGGTGCTTGAAAATTTGTGAACCCTTCAGAATTTTCTATATTTCTGCATAAATATGACCTACACCATCATCAGATTTTCACATAAGTCCTAAAAGTAGATAAAGAGAACCCAGTGAAACAAATGAGACAAAAATATTATACTCGGTCATTTATTTATTGAGGAAAATGATCCAATATTACATATCTGTGAGTGGCAAAAGTATGTGAACCGCTAGGATTAGCAGTTAATTTGAAGGTGAAATTAGAGTCAGGTGTTTTCAATCAATGGGATGACAATCAGGTGTGAGTGGGCACCCTGTTTTATTTAAAGAACAGGGGTCTATCAAAGTCTGATCTTCACAACACACGTTTGTGGAAGTGTATCATGGCATGAACAAAGGAGATTTTTGAGGACCTCAGAAAAAGCGTTGTTGATGCTCATCAGGCTGGAAAAGGTTACAAAACCATCTCTAAAGAGTTTGGACTCCACCAATCCACAGTCAGACAGATTGTGTACAAATGGAGGAAATTCAAGACCATTGTTACCCTCCCCAGGAGTGGTCGACCAACAAAGATCACTCCAAGAGCAAGGCGTGTAATAGTCGGTGAGGTCACAAAGGACCCCAGGGTAACTTCTAAGCACCTGAAGGCCTCTCTCACATTGGCTAATGTTAATGTTCATGAGTCCACCATCAGGAGAACACTGAGCAACAATGGTGTGCATGGCAGGGTTGCAAGGAGAAAGCCACTGCTCTCCAAAAAGAACATTGCTTCTTGTCTGCAGTTTGCTAAAGATCATGTGGACAAGCCAGAAGGCTATTGGAAAAATGTTTTGTGGACGGATGAGACCAAAATAGAACTTTTTGGTTTAAATGAGAAGCGTTATGTTTGGAGAAAGGAAAACACTGCATTCCAGCATAAGAACCTTATCCCATCTGTGAAACATGGTGGTGGTAGTATCATGGTTTGGGCCTGTTTTGCTGCATCTGGGCCAGGACGGCATGCCATCATTGATGAAACAATGAATTCTGAATTATACCAGTGAATTCTAAAGGAAAAAGTCAGGACATCTGTCCATGAGCTGAATCTCAACAGAAGGTGGGTCATGCAGCAAGACAACGACCCTAAGCACACAAGTCGTTCTACCAAAGAATGGTTAAAGAAGAATAAAGTTAATGTTTTGGAATGGCCAAGTCAAAGTCCTGACCTTAATCCAATCGAAATGTTGTGGAAGGACCTGAAGCGAGCAGTTCATGTGAGGAAACCCACCAACATCCCAGAGTTGAAGCTGTTCTGTATGGAGGAACGGGCTAAAATTCCACCAAGCTGGTGTGCAGGACTGATCAACAGTTACCGGAAATGTTTACTTGCAGTTATTGCTGCACAAGGGAGTCACACCAGATACTGAAAGCAAAAGTTCACATACCGTACTTTTGCCACTCACAGATATGTAACATTTGATTATTTTCTTTGATAAATAAATGACCAAGTATAATATTTTTGTCTCATTTGTTTAACTGGGTTCTCTTTATCTACTTTTAGGACTTGTGTGAAAATCTGATGATGTTTTAGGTCATATTTATGCAGAAATATAGAAAATTCTAAAGGGTTCACAAACTTTCAAGCACCACTGTATCTGACTATTTTTTTTAATTTAAGTTGCATTTTATGTTGTGGAGCATCCATAAGACAAGTTAGTTCCTGTTACTGCTTATGTATTTATTGCAGTTTTATTATATGGAACAAGCTATTTCCAGTAAAATCATGCACTCTGATTGGTTCCTTGGCGGGCAGAATTTTCCCATAATGCCTGTAGGCGATTACGGATTTTTTTTTTCCCGAGGCGCCGGCTTTCAATGTTGCAAAAAAAAAAGACCAAAAAAGATGAATTAGAAATCAAAACGGAATCAAAAACAGCCAAAAGACAAACAAGAGTCAGCGAGTTATTCAAGAAATGAGCAACGAAGATTATTCATAAACCTCTAACTGCTAACAGAAATTCAGTTTTGAAGCCGCTAGCTGTTTATTCTGCATGCGTGACTCAACGACGTTACAGATATGACATGACTGAAAGCAGCATCCTGTCTCATTATAATGGCCGGCGATTTTAATCTCATCTCATTATCTCATTATCTCTAGCCGCTTTATCCTTCTACAGGGTCGCAGGCAAGCTGGAGCCTATCCCAACTGACTACGGGCGAAAGGCGGGGTACACCCTGGACAAGTCGCCAGGTCATCACAGGGCTGACACATAGACACAGACAACCATTCACACTCACATTCACACCTACGGTCAATTTAGAGTCGCCAGTTAACCTAACCTGCATGTCTTTGGACTGTGGGGGAAACCGGAGCACCCGGAGGAAACCCACGCGGACACGGGGAGAACATGCAAACTCCACACAGAAAGGCCCTCACTGGCCCCGGGGCTCGAACCCAGGACCTTCTTGCTGTGAGGCGACAGCGCTAACCACTACACCACCGTGCCGCCGCGATTTTAATCTTAGAAATAAAAAAGCCATATAATAAACTTCTTATTAACCTCACTTGCTTGGTCTTTACGGGAAAATATCAGACTATTGCTACAGATCGGTCCGCACTGTCAAGACCTTGGTCTGATATTTTCCCATAAAGACCTCGCACTCAGTTAATAAGTAGTTAAAGGGGTACCAAATATAATATATACAGTTGCTGATGTGACAAAGTACCGTATTCTTAAGTATTCTATCAAATTTATATACTAGAAAACAACGAAATATCTTGGTAATTGTAAATATAATAGTCGGTACGCTAAACGGCACAAGAGTCGCCATTTTTAAAAGACCGTGACGTCAGCCCTACCCACTGCACTAGGAGAGAAGCGTGTAATCATGGCGTCGGGCGCATCAAGTGAAAGCGACAGCTCTGTCGAATCATACGAAGAGATCCCGCAAGACACACTGCAAGCAGGCTATGGCTTAGAAGGGTACCAGTTTGAACCTAGGAGAGGTACTCTCGACTCCGGTGATGACGAAAGAAGAGAAGAAAGCTCGAACTCGCTTGGTGTTTTTCAGCAGAAACGAGTGAAAAGACACGTCTGGAGGATCGTTATGCTTTCCATCGGTCCTGTTATTACACCCGAAAGCAACACACTGTGGCATTGTGTAGCCGATCACTTACAATTCATCCTAGTTTCCGATTCACACGTGCTATTCCCAACCTCAATGAGCCAACACAACTGGGCACATACATACGTCATGAGTGTTATGCAGAGAAAATGAACGTGCATTCTGATTGGATAAAATTAATATCATGGCGGGCTGTTCAAACTGCGGAAATAGTTTGCTCGAGCTACTTTCAAAACACTATAACTTTCCAACCTTAGAACAAAAAACTTTTGTAAGTCTTGAATAAGGTTCGTTAATGTGTGTTTTATTGTTATATTTACTCTATATATTGCCCTCTGTTCCCCTTTAATAAATATTCCCATCCTTTTCCATCCATCCATCCATCCATCCATCCATTTTCTTCCACTTATCTGAAGTTGGGTCGCGGTGGCAGCAGGCTAAGCAGGGTATTCCAGGCGTCCCTCTCTCCAGCAATGCTTTCCAGTTCCTCCTGGGGGATCCCAAGGCACTCCCAGGCCAGATCAGATATATATCTCCAGCGTGTTCTGGGTCTACACTGAGGTCTCCTCCCAGTTGGAAGTGTCTGGAAAACCTCCAAAGGAAGGCGCCCAGGAGGCATCCTAATCAGATGCCTGAACCACCTCAGCTGACTCTTTTCGACATGAAAGAGCAGCGGCTCGACTCCGAGATCCCTCCGGATGTCTGAGCTCCTCACCCTATCTCTAAGGGTGAGCCCAGCCACCCTACGGAGAAAGCTCATTCCACCTGCCTATATCCATGATCTTATCCTTTCGGTCACTACCCAAAGCTCATGACCACAGGAAAGGGTTGGAACGTAGATTGACTGGTAAATCGAAAGCTTTGCCTTCCGGCTCAGCTCCCTCTTCACCATGACAGACAAGTAAATATTCCGTCACCAGGTTAATAAGACAAAAAGTCATCATTTGTTTGTCATGTTACTGAGAAATCTGAAATCTCTGCTCTGAAGACTTTGCAGTGTTGGAAAGTTACAGCTTTATATTTTTGTTATAAAGCTCTGACGGTGGAGACTCCTTCCAGAAATGTACAATAGCATCTCCTTCTAGAATACTTCACCGTATCAAAATCTAAATAACACTTTTTTTTATTATTAATAATTAACCTTTGCCATACAGGTCCTTGTATACGTCGTTACTATAGAAATTATAACATGATTTGGAGCTGGAACTATGGTCAGAGCTGCTCTTTTAGAAAATTAATCAACACCTTTTGACCAATCAGAATGAAGAATTAAAGAACATTCCAGGATCAGACATTTCAGCCCACTGTACATATATGGATAAAACAATGAATACCTTTATTAGCTTATCCGGCCGACAGGTGATGAGTTCATGCCATCATGTGTTGTCTGTCCGGCGTCGTCCACATTTCACGAAAATTGCTTCTTCTCTCTCAGTCCTTCACTGATTTTTATTCTTTTTTAATAATGAAGATATGGAGTAATTAATCAATCCCTAATGAGCAGTTTCCACACAAATCTCTTCTTCTCCCTCAGTTCTTCACCAATTTTGATTCTTTCTGGCATGAAGGTAGGGGTATCTAGGGTGCATAATTCTACCCAGATTTGCTTATTTACAATTATTAATGAAGTTATGGACTAATGAAGCCTTAATGCCTTAAGCAGTTCAACAAAAATCGCTTCTTCTCAGACAATTCCTCACCGTTTTGGATTCTTACTGGCAAATAGGTCGGTATTCCTATGGTGGATATTGCTTCTATATATAGCTTGTATGTAGTGTATATAGCTTGTAACATTTATTGTGCAAGGTGGCCCACTTTAGATCGTTCCTTCTGGACTAGACGGGGTCGGAGTGAGTTACACCGTCATTGATGGTCTCATTCATTATTATTTTTTACATTATATTAAAGGGGTGGCACGGTGGTGTAGTGGTTAGCGCTGTCACCTCACAGCAAGACGGTCCGGGTTCGAGCCCCGTGGCCGGCGAGGGCCTTTCTGTGCGGAGTTTGCATGTTCTCCCCGTGTCCGCGTGGGTTTCCTCCGGGCGCTCCGGTTTCCTCCACAGTCCAAAGACATGCAGGTTAGGTTAACTGGTGACTCTAAATTGACCGTAGGTGTGAATGTGAGTGTGAATGGTTGTCTGTGTCTATGTATCAGCCCTGTGATGACCTGGCGACTTGTCCAGGGTGTACCCCGCCTTTCACCCGTAGTCAGCTGGGATAGGCTCCAGCTTGCCTGCGACCCTGTAGGACAGGATAAAGCGGCTAGAGATAATGAGATGAGATGAGATTTTCATATCAGTCCATATGTCAAAGCAATGGCCTTAAACAAGATTCGTTGAGACCTGTGCGAGACATCGTAGGACGGAAGTAAAACATACAGCGGAAATCAAAGTGACCAACATCTACCAACGTTGTCAAAAGACGCGCGCGCCTTCTTTTGAATGCCGATGTAATCAAGCTGTAAGTTTTGTTTGTTTTGATAGCGATCAGGAAAGTTTGAAAAAAGTTGGCAGTAATCGTCATTTAAACTCGTTTTTGTGCAATACTTCGTTTGGAAAACAGTTTTCAAAATGGCGGCACTGACACCTGGTGGACACTTCACATTTCGAAGTCTCGCACAAGTCTCGTGAAGATCATGCGGATAAGTGACGCCTGCCGTGGACCAAACAAACTAAATTCAACACGGCTAAAACCCGAATAGGCCGATAAGTATAATATTTAATTGCAATTAGTTGCCAATACGAGTCACGATATAAGGTTAATAAAACCAAAAACGTAATTGAAGAACACGTTAATTAAGAAATAAAGCAAGTTTAAAAATGACTTCAGTTCTCCTTTCATGGCATTTTGCAGACGCTGTTATCCACAGTCAGTACGTTTACATGCACATCCAAATCGAGCAACTGTCGGTAATCGAGCAAAGGGTCCCAGCAGGGGTGCCAGAGAAATCCAATCCTACATGCAACTGTGAAATCGAGCTATTGTGTAAGGTGCATTGTGCACCTGAGCCACAGGTGGCGCTACACGCCCCATCGTGTTGGTACATTTCCGGTTGTCGTCATGAAGAAGAGCTAAAGTGTTGCCAGATACTGCTGACGTTTCCAGCCCAAAACATGTTAAAATCCGCCAAAATGCACTTAAAACCTCCCAATCTGGCAACACTGGCAGTTCCGTGCTCAAGCTGTTAGGCTTGCTCTAACAGACTGTATGGCTACAAACTGTCCGGCGCAGACCACTGTTTTGTAAGACAACTTATTTTGCACAATTGTATATTTTTCTAAAGTCCATTTTTTTTGCTTACAAAAAATTTTTTTTTTTTGCTTACAATTTAACTTATGTCTTAATAAGCACACAGTTCAATTGTTTTGTTTTTATTGACATTCTTCAGATGTTGGACATATATATATATATATATATATATATATATATATATATATATATATATATATACATACAAATACAATGACTTCTTTATGTACACAATTCACAGCTATGCAACAGCTGTACAGATGTATTTGGTGATACAGTAAGTGAGCTAAATTTTAACAGTGCAAACAATGCCACAAAAAGAAAAGATTCATGCCGTTGTCATGATTCGTTGTCATGCCGACCGAGGCTGTTGTGTTTCCCGCTTGTGGTCTCGTCACTCGTCACTTCCGGAAGGGGCAGCGCTGAAGTAAGCGGTTCGACTACGTATCTCGATAGGGTTTACATGCACTAAGTAGCTCGGCAGAAATCGCATAATCTAGGTCGTGTAGCTCGATTGCGAGAAATCAAGTTCGGTTCAATTTCAGCCTAGCTAAGGTGTTTCCATGCCATTTAGAGCTTCGATTTCAGTCGAGCAACGGCAGAAATTCGATTTTCTCTATGTGCATGTAAACGCACTGATTGATGTACAACATATCCAGAACAGCCTGGGGAGCAGATGGAGGTTAGGTGCCTTGCTCAAGGGCACTTTAGCCATTCCTGCTGGTCCAGGGAATCATACCAGCAACCTTTAGGTCCTAAAGCTGTTTCACTAACCATTAGGCGATGGCTCCGTAAAGCTTTTTTTATCATCATCGTCATCATCATGATGCTTATGAAGTCTTCCAGGTACTGACAGACTGATGCAACAGAGAAACACCACATTGGCATTTTCTCTGCTTGGTAATTATCTGAAGAGATGCATCACACATATTAAAAAGCTTTGCAGTACCAGACTGCTGGGAAACTTCAGCTTGGTGTGTTTCCACCTGTCTAAAACCTTGATTTCCAGGCGCTCAGATCAACGCTGCCTGGCTGACAGCACCATTAGACTGGCATTAGGGTTCTCTCCTCTGGAGGACCAGGCAGGATGCTGGAAAAAGCAAATCAGCCTCTTTAAAAGAGCAGCTTGAAAAAAAAAAGACTCCTGGCCATCACTGTACCTTGTTTTCTCTACCTTCATTTTTCTCTTTCAGGATTCTGGACATCTTTGCATTTTTCTTCCTCACTTTCAACCACACTTTTCTTTCCTCATCTCTCCCTCTTTCATTTTACGGTGTCCTTGGATATTTATCTCTCTGACAGTATTGATTCTTCATGTCTTTCCTCAGGCACTTCTTTCCTCAGGATGATTCTCTCTCTCTCTCTCTCAAACACATTTTGGTGAATGGATGATTTCCAGGTTTATGTGTATTAACGTTCTTATTCTACTATGTTATTGTTTCTAGAGTAACAGCTTAAACAGGGACTTGCATGGCTTCTAATGGCGTATTCACACCTACGTTGTTTGGTCCGGACCAAACGACCAAACAAACCAAATTTCCCTTGGTCCGGACCTTTTGGGTTGGTCTGAATACAAACCACCGAACTCTGGTCCGGACCAAACAAGCGGACCGAGACCGAGCTGCAAGGTCGGACTCGGTCCGGACCAAAGGAACCCTGGTGCGGATCTTTTGGAGGTGTGAAAGCAGACCGGACCTAATCCGACAGTTTTGCTTTTTTTGTACCTCGGGAGCTTCCGTCGTTTGTCGAGCATTATGGGAAACAGAGTCTTGACACTCCACCGCAAAGTGCAAACACTGTTTCGGTTGTCAAGGGAACCTTACAACAGTCGTTCAGTCATTCAGACCAGTGGTAGGCTAGACTACAGAGTACAAAAAATGAGTAGGGGGCAAACGTGGGCCGAGGAAGAAACGCGTACCCTTGTGGATATATGGGCAGATGTCCACATATCTGAGCTTTTGGAGAGAACACACAAAAATGCCGACGTGTTTGCTGTATTCAGTGAGAAAATGAAGGAGAAGGGGTTCACGCGCTCCCCAGAACAATGTCGGCTAAAAGTGAAGAAACTCCGTCAGACCTACATTAAAATCAGGGACATTCTTTCAAAAAGTGGCGGTACTAGCGACGCAAAAAAGAAATTCATCTATTGCGTGAAGAGCCAGAACTGTCACAACATGATGTGCGCTCATCAGCGCTATCCTCCGTAGCCGCCTTGCCCTTTGTCGTCGTCGTTGATTAATTACTTGTACAACAGCATAGTAATCGCACAATTGTGAAAACAATAAAAACTGGAAAAAACATATAGCTTTGATGACATTAAAAAGAATAACAGCACGGAAAGCCTCCATGACTACTTTTGAACTTAACGCTTTGTGTGCGTGTCGTCTCTGACCAATAGCTGAATGACCTCAGGGTGCGTGGCTTTGTTGACAGATTTTGGTCCGCTTACTAAAATGTACAGTGTGAAAGCGAACCGCACCAAAATCTCATCTCATCTCATTATCTCTAGCTGCTTTATCCTTCTACAGGGTCGCAGGCAAGCTGGAGCCTATCCCAGCTGACTACGGGCGAAAGGCGGGGTACACCCTGGACAAGTCGCCAGGTCATCACAGGGCTGACACATAGACACAGACAACCATTCACACTCACATTCACACCTACGGTCAATTTAGAGTCACCAGTTAACCTAACCTGCATGTCTTTGGACTGTGGGGGAAACCGGAGCACCCGGAGGAAACCCACGCGGACACGGGGAGAACATGCAAACTCCACACAGAAAGGCCCTCGCCGGCCCCGGGGCTCGAACCCAGGACCTTCTTGCTGTGAGGCGACAGCGCTAACCACTACACCACCGTGCCGCCCGCACCAAAATGAAAAAATAAAAAAAAAACATTTGGTTCGGACCAAAGCAAGTGAACTATCGAACTATCCTGGTCTGAATACACCCTAAGTTCCATCTAAACACATTTTAAAAGCCAATCTGGGATTGCTGAGATTGTGAAGTTTTCTATAAGGAGATGTGTATTCAATTATCTGTTCCATTTTCCTTGGAAGTCAGAGCTGGGCTGGACATCACACCTGAGTTGACAGCACGCTAGTGCGCCAAGTTGGAAAACCAAGATGGACGCCTCCATTGTGATCCATTGTGAGAAATATCAGTTGAGAACAATACATTATGTGTTATTTTGCACATAACAACACATCCACTGACAGAAGTTGGACAGTATTGTGTGTACGACTGGTTTAATGAGACACAAATAAAACAAAAGTGCTAATAAGCAGTATATTACTACAGTTTTCACTCTGTTGAGGCGTGAAGCAGCCATCTTGGATTTCGACATCAGGGTTGGTCCTTCTGAATTTTCAAGCCGGAAATCTGATTTCATGGCGTGTTCCAGTTAAAATTTCTGACTGGGAACTCGACTTCCCAGTTCAAATGGAATGCATCGTAAGATTTTTGGAAGGAGTCTTCAGCAGAGCCGGCCCATGGCATAGGCAATATAGGCAAATGCTAAGGGCGCTGCGTCCATCCAGGGGCGCAGAAATGGGGGGAGAAAAATTATGACTTCCACTATTCTGAAAACGAGTCAGCATTATAATGTCTTAGCCTAATTTAATTGTACAGCAAAGCATGTAGTCAGGGTGCGATTTGTCAAAAAAGGTGAGGTGGGGTGGGGTGTGGTGGTGGTTGTTAATCATGAAACAATAAGCGCTCAACAGTAGTTCGCCCTGTCTGTAGTGTGTCTTCGGGCGCGCAAGTGCGCATCCGCGGCTATTCTCTGTTTTGGCCAATTGCCTAGAGCTCAAAGTGTGCCCAGGGGCGCCAAGGGCGACCAAAACCCCACCCAAAAGGAGGGATGGAGTTATTGAATGGAGATGTTACCAAGTGCATCAGTGGTGTACAGTGTTTTCAACCACTGTGCTGCTGAAATCTAGTACCGCGGAACACTAGTGTGCCGTGAAAGATCACCAAGTGTACCGTGGAAAATTATAGAATGACTGTATATTGTAAATATTGGCAACAGCGTTTTAGTTTCAGTCAACATTTTCTATTGGTGATGTGCCTTGAGATTTTTTCATTGAAAAAAGTGCGCCCTGGCTCAAAAAGGTTGAAAAACAAGTGTAGCCTACGCAGTAGTGGTCGGTGATTTCCTTATGCCTACTAAAAATGCACAATGATAGGTTATAAGGGGGGCGGGGGGAGCGGTGTTCATCGGGGAATGAGAATGGCTATCCACTGCAAAAAGTAGCCCAGACTACAAGTGCTTAAATGAAGAAATCCAAACGAAGGCTACAGGAAGAAACAAATAGAGCCAAGTCTAGAGGTAAGTCTGATCTAATCTCTCATATCAGCCATTATAGTGGCAAATTAATATTTTAGACGCCTGAATCAATGTCTGCCTAGCTAACTAGATGCAAACAGCAATAGACTTCAATAACAAAGTACCCATAATAGCACTTTTGTTTGAAAATACAGCCCATTGATGTCCTAACAGGGTGCTTAAGTTTGCACAATTTAGAATTGTAGAATTTTTTATTCATTTAATTTGTTAATTCTTCAGAGATGACTTAACTTTTAATAGCAAAAAAGAAACTAAAAATAATTTCTTGTTTATTGTCCATGCACTACACTTTGAACAGGGTGCGGAAGAGTTTTTGCCCATTATATGGAGATATGTATTGAATTTGTGTGGTCATTTTACAACCCCGATTCCAAAAAAGTTGGGACAAAGTACAAATTGTAAATAAAAATGGAATGCAATGATGTGGAAGTTTCAAAATTCCATATTTTATTCAGAATAGAACATAGATGACATATCAGATGTTTAAACTGAGAAAATATATCATTTAAAGAGAAAAATTAGGTGATTTTAAATTTCATGACAACAACACATCTCAAAAAAGTTGGGACAAGGCCATGTTTACCACTGTGAGACATCCCCTTTTCTCTTTACAACAGTCTGTAAACGTCTGGGGACTGAGGAGACAAGTTGCTCAAGTTTAGGGATAGGAATGTTAACCCATTCTTGTCTAATGTAGGATTCTAGTTGCTCAACTGTCTTAGGTCTTTTTTGTCGTATCTTCCATTTTATGATGCACCAAATGTTTCTATGGGTGAAAGATCTGGACTGCAGGCTGGCCAGTTCAGTACCCGGACCCTTCTTCTATGCAGCCATGATGCTGTAATTGATGCAGTATGTGGTTTGGCATTGTCATGTTGGAAAATGCAAGGTCTTCCCTGAAAGAGACGTCGTCTGGATGGGAGCATATGTTGCTCTAGAACCTGGATATACCTTTCAGCATTGATGGTGTCTTTCCAGATGTGTAAGCTGCCCATGCCACATGCACTAATGCAACCCCATACCATCAGAGATGCAGGCTTCTGAACTGAGCGCTGATAACAACTTGGGTCGTCCTTCTCCTCTTTAGTCCGAATGACACGGCGTCCCTGATTTCCATAAAGAACTTCAAATTTTGATTCGTCTGACCACAGAACAGTTTTCCACTTTGCCACAGTCCATTTTAAATGAGCCTTGGCCCAGAGAAGACGTCTGCGCTTCTGGATCGTGTTTAGATACGGCTTCTTCTTTGAACTATAGAGTTTTAGCTGGCAACGGCAGATGGCACGGTGAATTGTGTTCACAGATAATGTTCTCTGGAAATATTCCTGAGCCCATTTTGTGATTTCCAATACAGAAGCATGCCTGTATGTGATGCAGTGCCGTCTAAGGGCCCGAAGATCATGGGCACCCAGTATGGTTTTCTGGCCTTGACCCTTACGCACAGAGATTCTTCCAGATTCTCTGAATCTTTTGATGATATTATGCACTGTAGATGATGATATGTTCAAACTCTTTGCAATTTTACACTGTCGAACTCCTTTCTGATATTGCTCCACTATTTGTCGGCGCAGAATTAGGGGGATTGGTGATCCTCTTCCCATCTTTACTTCTGAGAGCCGCTGCCACTCCAAGATGCTCTTTTTATGCCCAGTCATGTTAATGACCTATTGCCAATTGACCTAATGAGTTGCAATTTGGTCCTCCAGCTGTTCCTTTTTTGTACCTTTAACTTTTCCAGCCTCTTATTGCCCCTGTCCCAACTTTTTTGAGATGTGTTGCTGTCATGAAATTTCAAATGAGCCAATATTTGGCATGAAATTTCAAAATGTCTCACTTCCGACATTTGATATGTTGTCTATGTTCTATTGTGAATACAATATCAGTTTTTGAGATTTGTAAATTATAGCATTCCGTTTTTATTTACAATTTGTACTTTGTCCCAACTTTTTTGGAATCGGGGTTGTACTTTGTGACACTTTATGTGAATAATGATAATAATAACAATAATGAAAAAGATAAAAATGACTTCTTGTTTATTGTCCATGCACCATACATTGTTTAATAGTAATTGAATAGAGATTAAAGTGTTATTTAGATGTTATTAGAGGGTTTTTTTTCTTGGTGGGGGGGCGCCAAAACTCAATCTCGCCTAGAGCAGCCAAAGACCTAGAGCCGGCCCTGGTCTTCAGTATCGGCAATTTGAAACAGTCAGAAGTAAAGTTCTAACTTTGAGTTAGAAAGTTTTCAAAGCAGAGTTATGCATGGATGTTACATGGAATGAACGACTGTAATGACTTTGTAAGGTTTATAACTCTAACACTGATAAGAAGTTATAAAATCTCCAGACTCTGATGTATTACACAAGAACGCCGAAGGTTCTCTGGATTGCACTCCAGGACCCAAGAGTGAAATGTTTGGATGAATGTCATCTGACATGGACAGTGCTGAATAATATTTTAGCTTATCAATGTTATGTTCACTTTATTGTCATAAAAAAATTACTGTGATTCACTCGTGCTTGTGAATCAATTCAGTTAATTAATTGACACAAAAATGTATATTATTTCAACAACCACACACACCTTACATCAATAATTGTAGCAATTATTGTTTGCAAATTCTTTTTCTATTATATATAATTGTATTAAGCTTTTTAGTAAATTTTCTTTCCCGTATTATATATTGTCTGTGAATCAAGTTGGATTGGATTGAATTGAATTCACTTAACAGAGGGAATCAAAATGAATGAACTGTTTTGTGAATTAACCATCACGTTATGCAAAAGACGATTCCTGCAAAAAGAAAAAGGTTCCTTAATGGTTCTTTGGCTTCTTTCTAAGGTGGTTCTTATTAGAACTGTCTTTTGCAGGGTTCTACAAAGAACATTTAAACATTCCAGATTTTTTTTTTTTTACCTCTGCCAACGTTGTTGGAGGAGGTTATGTTTTCACTTCTGTTTGTTTGTTTGTCTTTTCCCAACATAACTCAAAACATAGTGAACAGATTTAGATGAAATTTGGAGGAAATGTGGGCCATGGGCCAAGGAACAATTGCTTAGATTTTGATGCAAATCCAGATATGTATGTGGATCCAGGATCCAGATATGTACACAGATCCAGGATTTTTTGTTTGTTTGTTTGTTTGTTCCCAACATAATTCAAAAAGTGGTGAATGGATTTGGATGAAATTTGGAGAAAAGGTGGGCCATGGCCCAAGGAACAGTTGCTTAGATTTTGATGCAAATGTGGATCTGTATCTGGATCCAAGATCCAGATATGTACACAGATCCAGGATTTTTTTTTGGCTGTTCCCAACATAATTCAAAAAGTAGAGAACAAATTTTGATGAAATTTGGAGGAAAGGTGAGCCATGGGCCAAGGAACAATTGCTTAGATTTTGATGCAAATCCAGATATGTATGTGGATCCAGGATCCAGATATGTACACAGATCTAGGATTTTTTGTTTGTTTGTTTGTTCCCAACATAATTCAAAAAGTGGTGAATGGATTTGGATGAAATTTGGAGAAAAGGTGGGCCATGGCCCAAGGAACAGTTGCTTAGATTTTGATGCAAATGTGGATCTGTATCTGGATCCAAGATCCAGATATGTACACAGATCCAGGATTTTTTTTTGGCTGTTCCCAACATAATTCAAAAAGTAGAGAACAAATTTTGATGAAATTTGGAGGAAAGGTGAGCCATGAACCAAGGAACAATTGCTTAGATTTTGATGCAAATCCAGATATGTATGTGGATCCAGGATCCAGATATGTACACAGATCCAGGATTTTTTGTTTGTTTGTTTGTTCTCAACATAATTCAAAAAGTGGTGAATGGATTTGGATGAAATTTGGAGAAAAGGTGGGCCATGGCCCAAGGAACAGTTGCTTAGATTTTGATGCAAATGTGGATCTGTATCTGGATCCAAGATCCAGATATGTACACAGATCCAGGATTTTTTTTGGCTGTTCCCAACATAATTCAAAAAGTAGAGAACAAATTTTGATGAAATTTGGAGGAAAGGTGAGCCATGAACCAAGGAACAATTGCTTAGATTTTGATGCAAATCCAGATATGTACTGTATGTGGATCCAGAATCCAGATATGTACGTAGATCCAGGATTTTTTGTTTGTTTGCTTGTTCCCAACATAACTCAAAAAGTAGTAAAGGGATTTGGATGAAATTTGGTGTACAGCTTTAGTATTATCCTAGGTTCAAGTGGTTTATTTTGATCTTGATAATATAGTATGTGGCAGGCACGTGCACACATAAGGCTTTAGGGGTGCTTGAGCCCCTGCCCTTTTTGCCTCGAATTAAATGTTGCCCTTTTAAAATAATAATAATCCTAATAATAAATAATACAGTCCTGTTAGAAGTTTAAAACAACGGCGGTACAAAAACTCCATGGCAATCTACCAATTTTCTTGTAATCCGGGGTGGTTGTGTGCGTTGAACTGCCGCTTCTCTGTCCATTGCTGCTCCGCTCGAGTGCGGCCAGAGAGAGGGGGCACGCGGACGTGAGTGCGAGGGAAGAAGGCGCTGCGCTGCCACAATGATAACAGAGGAGACGTGACAGTGAGGCAGCTTGAACATGTGAGTTATGGTCTAACAGTTGGGCCCTTCAAACTGTATGTACATGACATTTGGGCGAGTAATTTAAGTCTCTGTAGTTTAATAATCTGCTTGTTAACTGACGTGACCTGACCTGTTACTGTTCGATTCCCTCGGCCGTGCTTCAGTGTACATGCAAGTATCATATATCGTCAGGAAGCTTACATTCTCCTCTTGTATATATAACTAGTCGTCGACCTCTTCCACAACGTGCTCAAATCAAATGTGGGTTATGTTTTAGAAAAAAAAAAACATATCTGTGAAGATACTTAGTCATCCAGGTACATAGTAATCTGTGGTCGGTAGAAGAGAGCAACTGGACTTGCTTGAAAAGGCTTGAAGACGTTTCGTCTCTCGTCCGAAAGGCATCCTCAGTTCTGTCTGTCTAACAGGGAGTATCCAGTATTTATCCTCTCATGGATCATCATAGAATCTGAATCAGAATGCTGATGGCTGCATTGTAGGTGGCTGATAGATGTCATAGATGTCATACGCACTTTGGGATGAGTTCCCTTCGACTGGTGCGGGAGTATGAGAGGACTTCCAGAAAACTGGCAGACATCTTAGCCAGAGAGGATCGTTCATTTTTGTCAACCTGGAACGACCATCACTGAACAGAGGTGGGTGTCTATGACATCCATCAGCCACCTACAATGCAGCCATCAGCATTCTGATTCGGATTCTATGATGATCCATGAGAGGATAAATACTTGATACTCCCTGTTAGACAGACAGAACTGAGGATGCTTTTCGGACGAGAGGCGAAACGTCTTCAAGACTTTTCAAGCAAGTCCAGTTGCTCTCTTCTACCAACCACAGATAACAAAAACAAAAGCTTGTGAAAAATGTACTCAGAAGCCTATGCAAAGAAGAGAGGCTCTCTGATCTCCTTCTCCTCTCGATTGAAAAAGACATACCCATAAATCACAATGAGGTCATTAATATCTACAGGGACATGGCCCCCAGAAGGTTACTGCTTTAAGGCCCCTGGAATGTTAGGCTTCTACCTTATAAGAGGAAGGACTGATTTTTATCATTTTGTCCATTAGGCTATTTACTTATTTGTTCAAAGTTCAGGTTTCACTGTTCAATGTTAAATCTTTAACAATAAAAAAGCCTAATAATGCACCAGTGTTTTATTGCTTTGCATGTCTTCCAAGCCTATGATAATGTGAGTGACAATTTTGCTGACACAAAAGAAATGGCAATTCCATATCACTTTTACCAACACAGGACACATACAGTGGTGCTTGAAAGTTTGTGAACCCTTCAGAATTTTCTATATTTCTGCATAAATATGACCTCAAACATCATCAGATTTTCACACAAGTCCTAAAAGTAGATAAAGAGAACCCAGTTAAACAAATGAGACAAAAATATTATACTTGGTCATTTATTTATTGAGGAAAATGATCCAATATTACATATCTGTGAGTGGTAAAAGTATGTGAACTTTTGCTTTCAGTATCTGGTGTGACCCCCTTGTGCAGCAATAACTGCAACTAAACGTTTGTGGTAACTGTTGATCAGTCCTGCACACCGGCTTGGAGGAATTTTAGCCCATTCCTCCATACAGAGCAGCTTCAACTCTGGGATGTTGGTGGGTTTCCTCACATGAACTGCTCACTTCAGGTCCTTCCACAACATTTCGATTGGATTAAGGTCAGGACTTTGACTTGGCCATTCCAAAACATTAACTTTATTCTTCTTTAACCATTCTTTGGTAGAACGACTTGTGTGCTTAGGGTCGTTGTCTTGCTGCATGACCCACCTTCTCTTGAGATTCAGTTCATGGACAGATGTCTTGACATTTTCCTTTAGAATTCTCTGGTATAATTCAGAATTCATTGTTCCATCAATGATGGCAAGCCGTCCTGGCCCAGATGCAGCAAAACAGGCCCAAACCATGATACTACCACCACCATGTTTCACAGATGGGATAAGGTTCTTATGCTGGAATGCAGTGTTTTCCTTTCTCCAAACATAACGCTTCTCATTTAAACCAAAAAGTTCTCTTTTGGTCTCATCCGTCCACAAGACATTTTTCCAATAGCCTTCTGGCTTGTCCACATGCTCTTTAGCAAACTGCAGACGAGCAGCAATGTTCTTTTTGGAGAGCAGTGGCTTTCTCCTTGCAACCCTGCCATGCACACCATTGTTGTTCAGTGTCCTCCTGATGGTGGACTCATGAACATTAACATTAGCCAATGTGAGAGAGGCCTTCAGTTGCTTAGAAGTTACCCTGGGGTCCTTTGTGACCTCACTGACTGTTACACGCCTTGCTCTTGGAGTGATCTTTGTTGGTTGACCACTCCTGGGGAGGGTAACAATGGTCTTGAATTTCCTCCATTGTACACAATCTCTCTGACTGTGGATTGGTGGAGTCCAAACTCTTTAGAGATGGTTTTGTAACCTTTTCCAGCCTGATGAGCATCAACAACGCTTTTTCTGAGGTCCTCAGAAATCTTCTTTGTTCATACTATGATACAGTTCCACAAATATGTGTTGTGAAGATCAGACTTTGATCGATCCCTGTTCTTTAAATAAAACAGGGTGCCCACTCACACCTGATTGTCATCCCATTGATTGAAAACACCTGACTCTAATTTCACCTTCAAATTAACTGCTAATCCTAGAGGTTCATATATTTTTGCCACTCACAGATATGTAATATTAGATCATTTTCCTCAATAAATAAATGACCAAGTATAATATTTTTTTTTTTTTTTAAAGATATTTTTTTTGGGCTTTTTGCACCTCCATTGGATAGGACAGTGTAGAGACAGGAAACGAGCGGGAGAGAGACGGGAAGGGACCGGGAAACGACCCCGGGCCGGAACCGAACCCGGGTCGCCCGCATTCATGGCACGACGCCCTAACCACCCGAGCCACGACGCCCCCAAGTATAATATTTTTGTCTCATTTGTTTAACTGGGTTCTCTTTATCTACTTTTAGGACTTGTGTGAAAATCTGATGATGTTTTAGGTCATATTTATGCAGAAATATAGAAAATTCTAAAGGGTTCACAAACTTTCAAGCACCACTGTAGCTAAGTACTTACCTTCCTATAAGTACATTAATTTTAATTCTACATTTCCAGATTTTGGAAAGGACCAGGAAAAAAAATCATGCACTTGCTGCCCTTTTTCTGACTTTGAGCCCCTGCCCCTCAATAATCCTGTGCACGTCCTTGGTATGTGGCTTGGTGCAGGTATACACTCTCCCCTAGTGTTCTAGCATTCTAGTTTAAAGGGGTACAAAATATAATATATACGGTTGCTGATGTGACAAAGTAACGTATTCTTAAGTATTCTATCAAATTTATGTACTAGAAAACAACGAAATATCTTGGTAATTGTAAATATAATACTTTATACGCTAAACCGCACAAGAGTCGCCATTTTTAAAAGACCGTGACGTCAGCGCTACCCACTGCACTAACGGAACTCTCCGAAATAGAGGAGATAAGCGTGTAATCATGGCGTCGGGCGCATCAAGTGAAAGCGACAGCTCTGTCGAATCATACGAAGAGATCCCGCAAGACACACTGCAAGCAGGCTATGGCTTAGAAGGGTACCAGTTTGAACCTAGGAGAGGTACTCTCGACTCCGGTGATGAGATAAGAGAAGAAAGCTCGGATGACGGCGAGGATGAGACTGATGCTGACCATGGGCATGGTGAGCATGGGGCAGAGCGTCTGCGTGCAGGTGACACGGTCATACATGTCAACCTATACGGAATGTCTGTATTTTATACGGATTTGATTCAATAAACGTAGTATACGGGCATATAAATAAAGTTATACGGATTCTTTAAAAAAAACTTCAATATTTATTTAGAGCTATAATCAATTCCCACGATGATAAAAGAGCGCATAACATTTACAAACGTACTGTACACCACAGACAGCCAGTAAAGAGTCTTATGAAATCGCGCGTTATCTTGTGGTAGCGAGACTTCGTTCCACTTTTGATCATGCGCACACTGCATTGCGAGAATCCCGCCAACCGGGAAGTCATAGACAAACATAGACGCCGCCTTCTGCGTAGAATCATACGTCATCCTCGCTGCCATATTCGATGGGGCAAAGCAGAGACTAAAGATGCCTCATTCATGTGCTGCGTTTAACTGTACCAACAGGTTTGCCGTCCAAACGAGATCACATGGGATTATATCTGGGGATTTTAACTTGCATGTAGATAATACTGATAACATTTATGCCAAAGAACTATTTGCAATTATTGATAACTTTAACCTAGTACAACATGTACAGGGACCGACCCACTCTCGTGGTCATACTCTTGACCTCGTCATCACAAAGGGTCTTACTGTTTCTTATACTGTTGTTGACCTGGCCTTATCTGATCATTTCTGTGTTTTCTTTGAAGTTTCTATGTCTCCTCACATTCAGAATAGCTCAACGACTATAGGCAGGAGAGTCATAAACGACAACACATGTGCTCTTTTTAAGCAAGCTCTCTCTCAGAACTCAACCAAAATGTCAGACTCTGTAGATGATTTACTGGAATTTTTTAATTTAAATATGACCCAAATTATGGATGATATTGCTCCATTCAAAATAAAAAGAGTCAATGATAAGCAGAAAGCACCATGGAAGCAGTACCCGGCTGTTAAACTGCTAAAGAGAGAATGTAGAAAGACTGAAAGAAAATGGCGTAAATTTAAACTTCACATCCATTATCAAATCCATAAAGAGATGCTTTGTAATTATAATTATGAAATTCGTAAAGCAAGACAGTCTTTCTTCTCCAATATCATCAGCAGGAATATGAACAATGCCCGTGTGCTATTTTCAACAGTAGAGAAGCTAACTAATCCCCCACCACAATTAGCACCTGAACTTCTCTCAGTTAATAAATGCAATGAGTTTGCATCCTTCTTCAAAGGTAAAATTGATAAAATACGGCAGAATATTTCTCATAATATATCTCAGTTGCAAAAAATTGAAAAACTGCAATCACCAATGACACAGAACTTTAACACAATGTCAGAATTTTGTTTAATTGATTATGAGACTCTTGAAAAAACTGTACAAAATCTCAGTTCCTCAACATCTGAACTGGACATTCTGCCCACCAACTTTTTTAAGTCTGTTCTTCATCTTATAATTACAGATGTGCTTCAAATTATTAATACATCCTTGGAGACTGGTGTTGTTCCTGTGTCCCTAAAAAAAGATGTTGTAAAGCCCCTTCTTAAAAAAAAATAATCTGGATCCTTCAGTGTTAAATAATTACAGGCCAATATCAAATCTACCATTCATCGGGAAAATCCTGGAAAAAATTGTCTTCAATCAATTAACTGCCTTCTTGATATCAAACAGCCGTTTTGATAATTTTCAGTCAGGATTTCGTGCCAATCATAGCACTGAAACAGCGCTGATTAAAGTTATAAATGACATACGTCTTAATACTGATGCAGGCAAAACATCGGTCCTGGTATTACTGGACCTCAGTGCAGCTTTTGATACTGTTGATCACAGCATACTGCTGTATCGACTTGAACACTGGGTTGGATTGACTGGTAAAGTTATCAATTGGTTAAAATCATACTTAAAAGATAGAAGCTTCTTTGTTACCCTGGGAAATTGTTCCTCAACGTCAATGCTCTTGACCTGTGGTGTCCCCCAGGGGTCGATTCTTGGACCATTACTTTTCAACCTTTATATGCTCCCACTTGGGCAAATTATCAATAAAAATTCAATTTTGTATCACTGCTATGCAGATGATACCCAAATTTATTTTGCTCTATCACCAAATGATTATGCCCCCCTTGAATGTCTCTACCAGTGTATCGATCAAATCAATAGCTGGATGTCACAAAATTTTCTTCAGCTGAACACAGATAAAACAGAAGTAATTCTATTTGGAAAAAAAGATGAAAGACTCAGGATTACCACTATTCTTGACACAAAAGGGATTAAAACTAAAGAAATGGTTAAAAATCTTGGTGTTTTCATTGACAGCGAGCTAAACTTTGACAGTCACATGAAAGCAATCACTAAACCGGCATTTTATCACCTAAAAAACATTTCCAAACTAAGAGGACTTATGTCAAAACATGATCTGGAAAAACTAATATATGCCTTCATCTCTAGTAGGGTTGATTACTGCAATGGCCTTTTCACAGGCCTGACAAAAAAGACCATCAAACGACTTCAGCTGGTTCAAAATGCAGCGGCTAGGGTTCTCACACGAACAAAAAGAACAGAGCACATTACTCCAATTCTAAGGTCCCTTCACTGGCTTCCAGTAAGCTACAGAATTGACTTTAAAGTATTGCTGCTGGTGTACAAATCTCTAAATGGTACAGGGCCCAATTACCTCTCTGATATGTTGCAGCGGCCTAACCCAATCAGATCTACCAGATCGCAACAGAAAAATTTACTATTAAAACCAGTTGTTAAAACAAAGTGCGGTGAAGCAGCTTTTAGCTACTATGCAGTACAGCTATGGAACCAACTGCCAGAGGACATTAAAAATGCTCCTGCTGTTGGCAGCTTCAAATCTAGGTTAAAGACCAAGCTGTTTTCAGATGCTTTCTGTTAAATAATTAATATTTTTACATTTTTTATAATCTTTACTTTCTCTGCATGTTTTAAATTTACTTTAACTTTATTCTATTTTATTCTGCTAGTTTCTTTTTCTTTTTCTCCTTTTTCTTTTTGGCATTTTAATATTTTATTTCTACTATTGTTTAATTCTTATTATTTTCTTTTAATTCTTTTAATTCTTTTAATTAATTATTTTAGAATAAATATACAATTATTTTATGTAATTTTATTTCTCTATTGTTTACTGTTTTTGTTTTTACTTCTGTAAAGCACATTGAACTGCCATTGTGTATGAAATGTGCTATATAAATAAACTTGCCTTGCCTTGCCTTACCTTTCACAGGTGAGACTGGAAAAATACTTTTCACTGTATTTGGTCATTATAACGTAATTTTACGAACAGATTTTTCTGACTTTGTGGCTAATATGAAGTCTCGCGCATAATAGCCGCTCGGTGAAACCTGTCTCCAAACAACGAAGTATTTCCTTCGTAACTATGCTGATAACACTTTGTGTTTTTGTCAAACATTGGAGCTTTGTATTCATTCTGACGGTGTATTGTTATTAATATTGAATAAAAAGTAACTGGGATATATCATTGTTAATTATCATTCAAATTTTAGGTAAATTATTTTAATTTGCATCTTATACGGACTTTATAAGGGAAATATGGATTTTGGAGGTTGGTTATACAGGTTTGATTGACCAAAGGTTGACATGTATGCACGGCGTGGTGCTCGTGCAGAAAATGTAACGTGGAGTTG
This sequence comes from Neoarius graeffei, assembly GCF_027579695.1. Taxonomy (NCBI): domain Eukaryota; kingdom Metazoa; phylum Chordata; class Actinopteri; order Siluriformes; family Ariidae; genus Neoarius; species Neoarius graeffei. The sequence continues at coordinate 88,175,135 of NC_083574.1, read as the reverse complement.
CTCACGAGTCCAGCAGAATATATTTGCTGCAATGAGATAGGCGCCACCCGTGGACTTGCGAAATCGTCGCAAGAGGCAGAAACAGGTATTTCACACGTGCTATTCCCAACCTCAATGAGCCAACACAACTGGGCACATACATACGTCATGAGTGTTACGCAGAGAAAATGAACGTGCATTCTGATTGGATAAAATTAATATCATGGCGGGCTGTTCAAACTGCGGAAATAGTTTGCTCGAGCTACTTTCAAAACACTATAACTTTCCAACCTGAGAACAAAAAACTTTTGTAAGTCTTGAATAAGGTTCATCAATGTGTGTTTTATTGTTATATTTACTCTATATATTGCCCTCTGTTCCCCTTTAAAGAGTGTCATGATTCAGTGGAGTATTTGAATGTACAGTTTGGATTGCTTTGATAATGTGAGTCCTGACCAGAAACACAAGCTTTGGGCCCTGTCCACACGGCAACGGATTCAGGTGACTCCGATACGATTGCTTATCGTTTAGGCCTGGCGTGCACACGGCACCGGCGTTTTGGGTGCCCAAAACGCAATCTTTTTGAGAACAGGTTCCAGAGTGGAAAGATCTGGCAACGTTGCCGTTGCTAAGTCGTCTGGATGAGTAGAACGGATTTGTTTACGATGACGTCACAACCACATGACTGTGAGTGCTTCACGCCGGGTAGAAGTGTAACGAACTTGATGCGAGTTGTCAACAAATCATATAACTTGGTTCATGAAACGTGCTTACAAAATATTTTCACTGTGAATATTTATTGTGTAATGGTGCAAAGTGAGAGAGAGAGAGAGAGAGAGAGAGAGAGAGAGAGAGACTCTGCCCTTAGGGCAGAGTCAATCCCGCCAGCAAAAATAGGGAAAAAAAGGAGCAATCTCATCTCTTCAGATGTTGGTTTAAGTCCTACAATACATTCCTCAAAAAGGGCGTAGAAGAGCAAATTAATCCATCAACGTGTAGCATTCAATTTATTCCGGACCATTAAAGACGCCGCCTTCCGCGTAGAATCATACGTCATCCTCGCCGCCGTATTGGATAGGTCAAAGTGGAGAATAAAGATTAGCTGCATTTAACTGTACCAACAGGTTTGCCGTCCAAATGAGATCACATGGGATTACCTTTCACAGGTGAGACTGGAAAAATACTTTTCATTGTATTTGGTCATTATAATGTAATTTTACGAACAGATTTTCCTGACTTTGTGGCTAATATGAAGTCTCGCGCATAATAGTTTATGCGCATGCGTCCTTACTTCTTCTATTGTTCTGGTGTCTCCGAAGGGACCGTCTTACAGCGCCCCTAGAGGTGTGGCGTGTGTATTGCATCGTTTTCAGCAAGCGTTGCGTTGCCATATGGACCTGATATTTTACTGATCGTTGCCCATTTGGACGCGATATATTTTTAAATAACATCTCGTTGCCGTTGTCGTGTGGATGTAGCCTTAGTCTTAAATCTGATCTGATATTAGTCAGGATTTTTGTTACTTATGGTGGTGTAATAAAAGAAAGTGGATAAGATTGAGAATGAAGCTGCAGCATCTGAGTAAAACTCAGCACAAAATGTGAGATGTTTTGTGTTAATGGCGCCACTGAGACCGTGTTAGTCTTTACAATGTCAATAAAGTTACAGCTTTATTTCACCTCCCTGTTGCTGCTATTGTTGCCTTTGGACAGCCAAAGGCGACTCCCAGTTCTCATTATTTTGAGTGTGTGTGTGTGTGTGTGTGTGTGTGTGTGTGTGTGTGTGTTTACATGTTTGAAATAAAAAAAAAGATATAAGTCATTTTTACTACCCATAAAACAGATGATGGCAATATCTTCCCCTCCAGTGCAGGCACACACACTCTGACCATATGACATTACAACCACAGACATAAATACACAAGATGTGAGGGTAAAGTACAAGCTAAAGCAGGGGATAAAGATCCTAGCAATAGTAAACAGCTGACTAAAAGCCTGTAAACATATGTGGTTTGCCAAAGCTCTTTATATTACGCAGCCATGTGGTCGCATTCAGAATCACAAATCAGAAATTAATCAGATCTGTTTATCAACAGAATCATACACAGCTTTGATGTTTCAATGGCTAAATTCTCTGAACTAATATCTTATCCATCTCTGGTGATGAGAAACATTCCTTGGCTCAGACTTCTAGATGTTTTCTTTGTGTGTGTTCGTCTGATACAAAGATCTTATCATGAAAGTGGAGCTCCAGGGTCTTGGTTAAAAAAAAAAACTAATTCGGAATATTCATCACTGTTAGATATCGTATCTGAACACATGGAATCTGATTCCAGTCCAGACATTCCATCACTCACTCTCACCTGATCACTGAACACACCTGTTTCCTGTTTCAGTCACATTCCCTTTGTGTATTTAAATGGCTCACTCACATCATGGCACGGTGGTGTAGTGGTTATCACTGTCGCCTCACAGCACGAAGGTTTCAGGTTTGAACCTCATGGCCAATGAGGGCCTTTCTAGGTGGATACCCAGCCACTGGGGTTGCACAAGCCCACAGTACATACTTAGTGCTGGTCCCAAGCCTGGATAGATTGGCAAAGGTTGCGTCAGGAAGGGCATCTGGTGTAAAACCTACGCCAAATCAAATATGTGGAACAGATCTGCTGTGGCAACCCCAAATGGGAACAGCTGGAAGAAGAAGAAGACTCACATCACTTTTTTTCTCTGCATAGTGCTTTCTTGTTTGTGACTTCTGCTTCACCTCCTGTTTACAAGTTTGTTTACCCCTTGCGTGGTTGATTGACTCGTGCCTTACCAAATGTTTATGATGAACTCTTTAGGTTCAGAAAATAAAAATATACTCTAAAAAGTGCAATAGTAGCCTTTAAGGTCAAATATTTGCCTTGCAATACAATTATGCCCCTCTAAATAACAAGACAGACCCTTGAGGGCAACACTCCATGTAAGCTTAATATACCTCCATTTTTACTAATGCTCATGGAACATAGTGGTGGTTATACCTTCTTCTGGAGTGGTCGTAGCTGCACTGAATGGTGAGAGGCAGGCATTGGATTTGCTGTAAAGACTCACTTTGCCCAGAAACTTACCAAACTCCTGGAGGGCCATCAACAACCGCCTGATAATACTTCAGCTCCCACTTGGAGGCAAGAAGAATGCAATGTTTATTAGTGCTTATGCCCCCACAATAGATGAAACGCATTGCCAAGGCCCAGAAGAAACGAGGTGTGTGGAAGGCTCAAACTATCACCACCCACACTACAGCACCTACCCACGCATGCCTGACATGTGGGCATACCTTCAAAGCCAGGATTGGCCTCATCAGTCACCTCCAGACCCACCACGCACCAAATTGAAGTCATGGTCATCTTCGACCCCGAAGAACGAACATCAAAAATTATTCCATTTACCTTGGAAGTCAAATGCTGGAGCTAGGAATGGCATCACACTTACTCAAGTGTGGACCACATTCCAGTACAAGTCAGTAAACCAAGATGGACGCCTCCAGGAAAGCAACTGTTGTGCCATGAGCCATTTTTCACAATACCAGTTCATAACAGCACACTATGTGATATTTTGCTCATACAAGCATCGTATTAACATGTCCACAGATAGAAATTGGACAGTACTCTATGTACAACTGATATAATGAGACACAAATAAGACAGAAGTGCTAATAAACAGTATATTAGTACGGCTTTTACTTGCTGTTGATGCGTAGAGCAGCCATCTTGGATTTTGAGGTCAGGGTTGATGAGGTTCTTCTGGCTTTCCAAGCCAGAAATCTGACTTCTTTGGGCATTCCAGTTGAAATTTCTGACTGTGAGCTTGGAAATTCCGACTTCCTGGTTCAAATGGGATCCACCATAAGAGTGCTGATTAAATTAAATAAAGTATATTCCGAATACACATTGGCTGGAAAGCCAGTTATCAGAGAGTACCATTCACACACTCATTCACAACCTGGAGACAATTTAGTACATGCATTTAGTGTACCAATCAATGATGCCATGTTTTTGAAGACATGAGGAAAACAGAGACCCCATAGGAAATTCACATGGCTTACTTCTTACTTTTGCCTAATACTCCTCCTGGGGCATAGGCCGCCAACAAGGGATCTCCAGGCATCTTGGTCTTGGGCTATACGCTCCAGTTGGCTCCAGGTGAATCCCATTCTTTCGGTGTCAGTTTCAAGGTCTCTGCGCCATGTGTTTCTGGGCCATCCTCTGTTCCACTTGCCTTGGGTATTCCAGGTGAGTGCTTGTTTGGTGATGTTGGAGGCCGGCTTGCGGAGTGTGTGGCTGATCCACCTCCAGCGCCATCTCAGGATCTCCTCTTCTGCAGAAAGCTGGTTGGTTCTCTGTCAGAGGTCCTGGTTGCTTATGGTGTTTGGCCAGCAGATCCAAAGGATCCTTTGCAGACTGGTGTTGATAAAAGTCTGCACTTTTTTCATTGTTGCCACAGTTGTCCTCCAGGTTTCTGCTCCATATGGAAGAACCGACTTGACATTGGAGTTGAACAGCCTGATCTTCATTTGCAGAGTCAGTTCCTTTCAGTTCCAAATGTTCTTCAACTGAAGGAATACTGCTCTTGCTTTGCCTATTCGTGCTTTCACATCAGCATCAGTTCCGCCCAGGTTGTTGATAACACTGCCCAGGTAGGTAAAAGCTTCCACCTCTTCCAGCACCTCTCCTTCCATTTTGATCGGGTCACTGCTTGTGGTGTTGACCTTCAGGATCTTGGTCTTCCCCTTGTAAATATTCAAGCTTATTTGAGTCAAGGTGGTTGCCACTCTGTTGGTTTTTTCCTGCATCTGTTGACAGGTATGGGACAGAAGTGCCAGGTCATCTGCAAAGTCCAGGTCATCAAGTTGCGTGAAGGGTGTCCACTGAAAACCCACATGGACATGGAATGAAAATGTTAAACTCCATACCAACAGTAACCCAAGTTCAGGATTGAACTGGAAACCCTGGAGCTGTAAATTGGGAATGCTACCCATTGCAAATTTATATCCTCCCATATTTTACTCCTACTGGAAAAGACAAGCTGTCATTTTAAGACCCATCTTTATATTCTTGTTCCCGCATCCTATACAAGTGTTATGGGCATTCGAGTGTAGATATCAGTGTTCATTAGGGCCGAGTAACCGATAACCTCCACCCTGCTCGAAACACATCTGCTTGCTTCATCTTTATTCCCATATAATCAGTTCAGAGCCATTCAGAACTCGAGTGCTGATCTAGAATCAGGTCAAGTCCTGATGAATACAATTACAAGCAGGGACATGAAGCTCAGCCCATGTCAGATCTTTTCTCCATGACATGTGTGACATCATTGTATTGGTATAACAGGCAGAAATATCCATATAAATAAGCCTAATAATGTTTGATACGCACAGTATGATGGCAAAGAATATGATGCACATAGTGCTCCTGTTTCCTAATCAGCCTAATCAGCAGTTCATTAGCAAAAAAATTGACAATACAATGACCACGTGTTGTGTAGAAGGACTAGTTCTTTCAAACAAAACAATCAGAACTGAAATCCATTGAGAATTGAGTTAGGAGATACGATTTAACTGAAAATAAGCAAATTATTTACAACAGGAAAATCAAACAAATGACCAAGTTTTGTTCCTCAAGGGAAGATCTACCCAAAACATCGATCAGAACTGAAATCAGATGAGAAATCAGAGAGGAGATAAAATTCTCGTGAGAGGCCTGGAAAATTTGCTAATTTGGCCTAATTACTAACTCGTTAGCAAAAGATTTGACAAAACAATGACCAAGTTTTGTGCGGAGTAATGAGTACTTTCAAACAAAATAGTCAGAACGGAAATCCATGGAGAACTGACGCAGGAGGTACAATTTAACTGAATTGTGGATGACGGACACCATGCCATGGCAATAGCTCATCTGCCTTATGGACAGATGAGTTAAAAATAGCACAAATGGAGATTCTCAAGAACCTATGAAAGTACAAAACAATGTTCCACAAGATTATCTTTTAAGTTCCCTATTTGTCTCTGTTTGTATCCATCTGCCTGGACAGGTCATTTGCAAATATGTTGGCTTTCACTTCTACAGTGACGAGACTCAATTAGGCTATATTTCTCAGTTTGACCAGATCTACTGAGACAGCTATGCAAACTAGAAGACCATGTAAAAGATATAAAAGCTTACTTGAGTAGAAATATCAAGGGTGGCAAGGTGGTGCAGTGGTTAGCACTGTTGCCTCTCACCAAGAAGTTCCATCCATCCATCCATCCATCCATCCATCCATTATCTGTAGCCGCTTATCCTATTCTACAGGGTCGCAGGCAAGCTGAAGCCTATCCCAGCTGACTATGGGCGAGAGGCGGGGTACACCCTGGACAAGTCACCAGATCATCACAAGGCTGACACATAGAGACAAACAACCATTCACACTCACATTCACACCTACGGTCAATTTAGAGTCACCAGTTAACCTAACCTGCATGTCTTTGGACTGTAGGGGAAACCGGAGCACCTGGAGGAAACCCACGCGGACACGGGGTGAACATGCAAACTCCACACAGAAAGGCCCTCGCCGGCCACTAGGCTCGAACCCAGGACCTTTTTGCTGTGAGGTGACAGTGCTAACCACTACACCACTGTGCCACCCTCAGCAAGAAGTTATATCCAAAAAAAATGCAAAGACATGCTTATTGACTTTTTACATTATAAGCCTTGTGAACCAGGCCCTTTAATGATAGGCCCTGTGCCCTTGGAACGAGTTCAGAGTTATAAATTACTATATATTTCTAATGATCTCACGTGGAACGTTCATTGTAATTATATTGTTAAGAAAGCTATTCGTCATTAGAGTGATTAAGAGGAGTGGTCTCCCTCCCTTGGATTTGGTTAAGGTCTTTTGTGCAATTATTAGGTCCATTCTCGAATTTGCATCCTCAGTCTGGGCTGCCTTACCCGATTATCTTTCTGACTTTATTGAGTCAGTTCAAAAGAAAGTTTTAAATATAATTTACCTAGATTCAAGCTATAAAGAAGCTTTACTGCTTTCTAAATTACATACTCTTAGTGATAGACATGAGAAATTATGTATTAAGTTTATGAAGAAGTGCAGTGGAGTCTCTCTCGTAAAGTGCCTTATTTCCCCTTCTGAATTCCATCAACCTTATAATTTTAGGTCAGGGAAATTTAGGGTAAGGGCGACATGGTGGTGTAGTGGTTAGTACTGTCGCCTCACAGCAAGAAGGTTCTGGATTTGAGCCCAGTGTCTGACGGGGGTCTTTCTGTGCGGAGTTTGCATGTTCTCCCCGTGTCCGTGTGGGTTTCCTCCGGGTGCTCCGGTTTCCCCCACAGTCCAAAGACATGCAGGTTAGGTGAATTGGTGGCTCTAAATTGACCGTAGGTGTGAATGTGAGTGTGAATGGTTGTTTGTCTCTATGTGTCAGCCCTGCAATGATCTGGTGACTTGTCCAGGGTGTACCCCGCCTCTCGCCCATAGTCAGCTGGGATAGGATCCAGCTTGACCGTGACCCTGCACAAGATAAGCTGTTACAGATAATAGATGGAACTTTAGGGTAGTTGAAGTGGTGGCTAGAACCAAGCGTTTTAATGATTTTATTACCATCCGCCACCAAAAGTGCCTGCTGGATAAGGCATAAGTTGACATCAAGTTTTAATGTAGATTAATATCACCTGACTTGAATTTCCCTATTTATTGTATTTATAAAATGTAATAATTCATTGCTATTGATGTGTATTTTTATATGTCGGATTGTTTGTGTTTTGCTGATATTCCTTGTAATTCAGTTGTTACTGTTAGAAGGAATAAATAAACTAATTGATGATGATGGATGATGAAGGTTCCAGGTTCGAACCTCACATGCCAACAGGGGCCTTTCTGCCTGGCCCCATTGTTTGCATGTTCTTCCCATGTCTGCGTGGGTTTCCTAAGTATTTAGGTAAAATACCCAGATACTAGGGTTGCACAAGCCAGTCCCAAGCCCAGATAGACTGGGGAACAAATAAACGGAATGGATCCACTATGGCAGCCCCTAATGGAAACAACTGAAATAAGAAGATTTGAGTAGAATCCTCCTTCAAAATTCAACAACACTGTTGTTGGGTGTTAAGTGTGCCCTCTTCTGTAATCCCGCAACACGGATGACTGTGTGGCCATACATGACTCCAATGTCATCGTCATGTTTGCTGGTGACTCCACTGTGGTAGGACTGATCTCTAAAGAAGATCCCTTAATATTCTGGCTTTGACAACAATAACAGCGGGTGAACTGAATGTTGTGGTGCTTTTGTTAGCTGTGCACATTTATACCACTCTTCAAATGCAAGCAAAGTCACTGTGCAATCAGAAATATGTTGGAGGAGAAAGTGAAGTCAGAAGTAATTTGAGGCAGAAAGGCGCATGGACCCAAGATGCCATAGATCAAGACATTTGAATTCATGATGGTCTTGGAAAGAAGAATGTCAAAAACATCACACCCCTGTTCTGCAATACCAGCTTTCCCATTTACTTAGACGTCGATCCTGCCTCTGTTACTATCACTTGTTCTGGTTCAGAGGCCGAACAACACAAGACCCCCTGTTCCACATTCGGATGTTTTACACAGACCATGAAGGGGAATAAAGGCATAAGATTCCTGCCTTGAACAGGCTGTGTAAAAGCGGCTAATGATCAACGAGCTTTACCTGGAGAAAGATGAAAACCTCACACAGTGGTGTCAGCTCAACAAACCTTCCTTGAACATTTGTAAGATGAAAGAGCTGGTGGCCAACTTTGGGAAGATGTTCAAGAGGAGTTACAGCACAATCTTGATCAATGGGACCCCTGAGCAGAGAGTCCCACACTTCACATATCTGGGAGTTCAGCTCTTATGGCCCTTTTCCACTACCCTTTTTCAGCTCACTTCAGCTCGCTTCAGCTCATTTCAGCCCGACACGGCTCGCGTTTCAACTATCTCAGAGCAGCACGACTCAGCTCGCTTCAGCCCTGCTTAGCACCCAAAACTCGCACGGTTTTGGAGTGGGGCTGAAGCGAGCTAAACCGAGCCGAGTGGGGCTAGGGGCGTGAGGAGACACTCCCCTGTGCACTGATTGGTGAGGAGGAGTGTCCTCACACGCCCACACACGCCCCGCGAGCACGCTGGGATCTGTAAACACCGTAAACCTGGAAGAAGAAGAATTACGAGAATTTCTGAAGCCTTATGTGCCTCGCCTCATCTATACGCTCTTGCCAGTATCTGTTGGCGTTGTCAGTGACAACAAGCCACAGCACCAAGACCAGCAACACTAACGACTCCACGTCCTCCATGTTTATTGTTTACTATCCGGGTCGTGAGACTACCGCTTAAAAGCTCACTGATGTCACTGTTTGCGCCGCCTAACGACATCACGTGACGTCCACCCACTTTCGCTAACTCCACCCAATGTGTCCACCCACTTCCAGCCAACACGGTTCAGCGCGGTTGTAGTCGAAATGCAACTCCAACAGCCCCACTCAGCTCGACACGGCTCAGCCCAACTAAGCCGCGTTTGTAGTGGAAAAGCGGCATTAGAGAACTTAACTTGGTCTGCACACACTGAGACGGTAGTGAAGAAGGCAGAACAGTGCATTTTCTATGTCTGAAGAATGAGGAAGTTCAAATTTGGGAACATGCAATTCAGAATTTCAGAGCAAGAATTATACACTCAGTAGGTCTTTGTATGTGATAAATACAGACTTGAGCTTGAATAAGGTTGTTGATTTTGCCTCTGAGCTTGACAGCTTCTCTGGAAAACCAAAAGCTACAGATAAGAACCTTCCCAAAATGATAAATATGACAACCCTACCTGACGCCGAGAATCTAGTGCATGTTTTGATAACTTTGAAATTGGGATGTTGTAACATGTTACTCTGTGGTTTCTTTCAAAAAAAGATTCAGCTAGTTCATGCAGCAGCCCATGTCCTAACCAGAAATAACAAGGCACGGCTCATTATCCCAGGCTTATTCAAGCTACAATGGCCAGCTATTAAGTTCCACTTTGACGACAATGGCCTGCTTATGATGTTTAAAGCTGTGTACAGTTAGAACTCTGGTGTATGGTTTCCTCCACAATTATTGGCCCCCCTTTTTAAAGATTAGTAAAAAGGATTAGAACGAATCCACCTTTTGGTGAAGTCGCTTCATCTCACACTAAAGAAATGAGAAAAATCCAACCTTTAATTGAAATAAATTTATCCAGGGAAAAACAAATCCCTCATCAAGAAATAATTATTTTCAGCAAAAAACACATGTGTAAAGACCATTCTTCTTTATACAATCTCTTCATACCTTCCAGAGTCCTAGGCCCTCTCTTGTACTATTATTGGCACCTCTGGAAATTACAGTGACCACAGTGTAACTGAATTGTGATGATCTGGCGATTTGTCCAGGGCGTACCCCGTGTCTCACCCATAGTCAGCTGGGATAGGCTCCAGCTTGCCTGTGACCCTGCACAGGATAAGCAGTTATGGATAATGGATGGATGGACAGTGTAACTAAAGCATATTTCCCATTTAAATTGTACAGTATTTTTGAGTTGGTTGGAGTGTGTAGGAACTTTCAACCTGTAATCCATGATGTCCTAATTAACTGGGGAACAAATATGAGGTGACACAGAGGCCAAGTTCCCTCAACATCAACAAGGGAAAGATCAGAGAGCACACAGACCAAATGAGGGAGAAGTGTGTTGACCTTCATAAATCAGGGAATGGTTATTTTAAAAAAAAAACTACTTGCCTGAAAATGTCCATTTCCTTTGTCCTGTTAGGGCAATAATTAAAAAAAAAAAAAAAGTGGACACCAACTGGAACTGTTACACACTTGCCTGGAAGAGGACCCAAGTTTATTTTGCCCCCATGTACAGTGAGGAAGAGGGTAAGAGGGGCAAAAAAAAAATCCCTAAGAATCACTGTTGGTGAATTTCAAGAAAAAATAAAATCTTGGGGTTTCCAAGTCTTCAAGACCACCATCTGACACCACCTCCATGTCAACAGATTATTTGGAAGGTTTGCCAGAAAAAAAAGCCTTTTCTGTCAGTTAACCACAAATGTAAGCACCTGACATTTGTGAAATGCTACTACAACTTTGACTGGAACCGTGTTCTCTGGTCTGATGGAACAAAAATGGAGCTTTTTGGCAAAAAACACTCAAGGTGGGTTTGGTGTAAAAAGAAGGACGACTATAATGAAAAGAACCCAATTCCAACTGTAAAATATGGTGGAAGTTCTGTGATGTTTTGGGGCTGTTTTTCCTCCAAAGACCCTGGAAACCTTGTTAGGGGCCATGGCATCATGGACTCCATGAAATACCAGGACATTTTAAATCAGAATCTGGCTCCTCTGTCAGGAAACTAAAACCGGGTCATCATTGGATCTTCCAGCAGGACAATGATCCGATGTCCAAATCAACACTAAAATGGTTCACTGAGCACAGAATCAAGCTCCTGCCCTGGCCATCTCAGTCCCCTGACCTGAACCCCAGTGAAAACCTGTGAAGAGGAGAGAGCACAAGAGAGGGCCGAGAATCCTGGTTGATGTGGAGAGATTGTGTAAAGAGGATTGGTCTCAGATGCCCTGCTCTGTATCTTCAACCTTATAAAATGTTATAGGAGAGACTCAGGGCTGTTTTACTGAAAAAGGGAGGGTGTACAAAGTATTAAATACAGGGGTGCCAATAATGGGGGCATACAGTCAAGCCGGAAAGTCTGCACACCCCTTTCACCTGAGGGAACCCTCCCAAAGGGATCAATAAAGTTTTAGCTAGCTAGCTAGCTACCTTCTCCACATTTTATTACATTACAGATTTATTCTACAATAGATTGAGTTCATTTTTTGTCACAAAATTCTACACAAAATAGCCCATAATGACAAAGTGAAAGCAGGTTATTAAAAAATATGCAATTTTATTTTACTGACAAAAATAGGTTATTTAGGGGTTACATATCTGTACACACCCTTATCCTAATACTTGATTGATGCACCTTTGGCAGCAATTACAGCTTCAAGGCATCTTGGGAAAGAAGCTACGAGTTTAGCACACTTGGACATTTTTGCCCATTCCTCTTGGCATATCCTTGCAAGCTCTGTCAGGTTGGATGGGGAGCATCGGTACACAGCCATTTTCAGCTCCTTCCACAGATGTCCAATTGGATTCAGGTCTGGGCTCTGGCTGGGCCACTCAAGGACATTCACAGACTTTCTCTGAAGCCACTCCTTTTTTCTCTTGGCTGTGTGCTTCAGGTCATTGTCATGTTGGAAGGTAAACCTTTGCCCCAGTCTGAGGTCCAGTGCGCTCTGGAGCAGGTTTTCTTCAAGGATCTCAGTGTACTTAGCTGCATTCATCTTTCCCTCCATCAGGACTACTCGCCCCGTTCCCGCTGCTGAAAAACATCCCCACATCATGATCCGCCATGATGTGGAACATCCGCCATGCTTCACTGTAGGGATGACATTAGCCAGGTGATGAACAGTGTCTGGTTTTCTCCAGACGTGGTGCTTGGTATTCAGGCCAAAAAGTTCAATTTTGGTTTCATCAGACCAGAGAATCTTGTTTCTCATGGTTTGAGAGTCCTCTAGGTGCCTTTTGGCAAACGCTAAGCGGGCTGGCATGTGCCTTTTACTCAGGAGTGGCTTCCATCTGGCCACTCTACCATAAAGGCCTGATTTGTGGATTGCTGCCTGGATGGTTAATCTTCTGAAAGGTTCTCCCATCTCCACAAGGATACACTGGAGCTCTGTCAGAGTGACCCTTGGGTACCTGCTCACCTCCCTGGCCAAGGCCCGTCTTCCCCGATCGCTCAGTTTGGCCAGGCAGCCAGGTCTAGGAAAATTCTTGGTGGTTCCAAACTTCTTCCATTTACGAATGATGGTGGCCACGGTGCTCTTTGGGACCTGTAAAGCTGCAGCAATTTTTCTGTACCCTTCTCCAGATCTCTGCCTTGCCACAATCCTGTTTCTGAGGTCTGCAGATAATTCCTTTGACCCTATGGCTTGGACTTTGCTCTGACAGGCACTGTCAACTGTGGGACCTTATATAGGCAGGTCTTGGCAATCCCCAATAATGTCCAGTCAATTGAATTTACCACAGGTGGACTCCAATTAAGTTGTAGAAACATCTCAAGCAGTATCAGTGGAAACAAAATGCACCTCAGCTCACTTTTGGGTGTCATATCAAAGAGTGTGCACAGTTGTGTACATGTGATATTTTTCAATTTGATTTTTAATAAATTAGCACAAATGTCTAAAAGCCTGCTTTGTCATTATGGGCTATTTTGTGACAAAAAATGAACTCAATCTATTGTAGAATGAGTCTGTAACATAATAAAACGTGGAGAAGGTGAAAGTGGTGTGCAGACTTTCCGGCTTGAGTGTATGTGTTTTTTGTTGAAAATAATTATTTCTTGATAAGGAATTTGTTTTTCTCTGAATAAATGACCAGTATTTCAATTAAAGGTTGGATTTTTCTCATTTCTTCAGTGTGAGATGAAGCGACTTTACCAAAAGGTAGATTGTTTCTAATCCTTTTTTTGTAATCTTTTCAAGGAGTGTCAATAATCATGGAGGGCACTGTATCTTGCTGATCTCCTGAATCAGTAGAACCAATCACAAGTACCAGTCCATCACAGCTCAGCCAGTGGAAGATGTTTTTTCCTTATATCATGCTTAATCTCTGGAAGCTTTTTGATATTTGGCAGTTAATATTAGGAACAGGATTTGCGTAATTCAGGTGATTAACCAGATGACATTGTTTGCGTACATTTGATCAGAAACACCATCAAAAACATTTCTCACCATCAAATGTTTAGAAAAAGATACACCCTATTCACTGTATAATGGAGCAAGGGATTGTGTTGAAATGATCAAAGCGTCAGAGGTTTTCTTTTTCTGCTTTGGGGATCGGATGCTGTACTTTTGGACATGACTACAATGTGGTTTCTGAGATCTGATATGCTAGATGTTCCTTCCATACAAAAAAGCTGGCCTGATCACCTTTTGTGCTCGTATGAAAAAACTGGCGTACACACAACAAAAAGCTTTAACCTTCTTCTACTCTTTGATTGTACCAGACAATTACACAGCGAGCTTATCTTCTCATTATTTAACTTGACTGTGATGACAAGGAGGCTTTGTGTTCTGAATAATCTAACTACATGTGGGAGTTCAAATGAAAAGAGTGCACTCAATAGAGAATTACAGATCGAGTGTGAAAGCAACCATGGTGTGTTTAAAAAGAGAGAGAGAGAGAGAGAGAGAAGAAATGCTGGGCTGTGAAAATGAGATTCTATCACTGTGCAGAATTGATTTCCATAATCTAATTTAATCTAATCTAATCTCATACCTGATCAGGCTAAGCAAGACCTTCAAGTAGCGTCTGGAGTCAGATGTGTTCAAGTAAATGTTGTGGAACGGTGACTTGGCACCACGAGAGTGAACAATGTGTAATACCGCCATCTGTTCATGAACATTTGGCAGAATGTACTGACTTTCAGTTCTTTCGGTTTGTCAGTAACGGAAAAGGCCAAATTCTAACACGTTCTTGAGAATGTGAAATTCTGCTTTCAAGATGGCACGTCTGGTTTTTCTCTAGTTCTCATCTACACTGTAGTCAGGGATGGACATTATTTCTAGTATTTCTGATATTTAGATAACAAAAGTTGGATGCTTTGGACACAGTGGCACTAACAAAAAGACAAGAAACTGAACCGGAAGTAGCGGAGTTGAAGATCCTGAGATTTTCATTTGGAGTGACAAAGTTGGACAGGATTAGAAACAAGAATATTAAAGGGACGGGACATGTAGGACATCTTGGAGACAAAGTGAAAGAGGTGAGATTGAAATGGTTTGGATACGTACAGAGAAGAGATCCAGGGTGTATACAGTGGTGCTTGAAAGTTTGTGAACCCTTTAGAATGTTCTATATTTCTGCATAAATATGACCTAAAACATCATCAGATTTTCACACAAGTCTTAAAAGTAGATAAAGAGAACCCAGTTAAACAAATGAGACAAAAATATTATACTTGGTCATTTATTTATTGAGGAAAATGATCTAATATTACATATCTGTGAGTGGCAAAAGTATGTGAACCTTTGCTTTCAGTATCTGGTGTGACCCCCTTGTGCAGCAATAACTGCAACTAAACGTTTCCGGTAACTGTTGATCAGTCCTGCACACCGGCTTGGAGGAATTTTAGCTCATTCCTCCGTACAGAACAACTTCAACTATGGGATGTTGGTGGGTTTCCTCACATGAACTGCTCGCTTCAGGTCCTTCCACAACATTTCGATTTGATTAAGGTCAGGACTTTGACTTGGCCATTCCAAAACATTAACTTTATCCTTCTTTAACCATTCTTTGGTAGAACAACTTGTGTGCTTAGGGTTGTTGTCTTGCTGCATGACCCACCTTCTCTTGAGATTCTGTTCATGGACAGATGTCCTGACATTTTCCTTTAGAATTCACTGGTATAATTCCGAATTCATTGTTCCATCAATGATGGCAAGCCGTCCTGGTCCAGATGCAGCAAAACAGGCCCAAACCATGATACTACCACCACCATGTTTCACAGATGGGATAAGGTTCTTATCCTATCTTATGCAGTGTTTTCCTTTCTCCAAACACAATGCTTCTCATTTAAACCAAAAAGTTCTATTTTGGTCTCATCTGTTCCCAAAACATTTTTCCAATAGCCTTCTGGCTTGTCCACGTGATCTTTAGCAAACTGCAGACAAGCAGCAATGTTCTTTTTGGAGAGCAGTGGCTTTCTCCTTGCAACCCTGCCATGCACACCATTGTTGTTCAGTGTTCTCCTGATGGTGGACTCATGAACATTAACATTAGCCAATGTGAGAGAGGCCTTCAGTTGCTTAGAAGTTACCCTGGGGTCCTTTGTGACCTCACCGACTATTACATGCCTTGCTCTTGGAATGATCTTTGTTGGTCGACCACTCCTGGGGAGGGTAACAATGGTCTTGAATTTCCTCCATTTGTACACAATCTGTCTGACTGTGGATTGGTGGAGTCCAAACTCTTTAGAGATGGCTTTGTCACCTTTTCCAGCCTGATGAGCATCAACAACACTTTTTCTGAGGTCCTCAGAAATCTCCTTTGTTTGTGCCATGATACACTTCCACATACATGTTGTGAAGATCAGACTTTGATAGATCCCTGTTCTTTAAATAAAACAGGGTGCCCACTCACACCTGATCGTCATCCCATTAATTGAAAACACCTGACTCTAATTTCACCTTCAAATTAACCGCTAATCCTAGAGGTTCACAAACTTTTGCCACTCACAGATATGTAATATTGGATCATTTTCCTCAATAAATAAATGATCAAGTATAATATTTTTGTCTCATTTGTTTAACTTGGTTCTCTTTATCTACTTTTAGGACTTGTGTGAAAAATCTGATGATGCTTTCGGTCATATTTATGCAGAAATATAGTATAGAAAATTCTAAAGGGTTCACAAACTTTCAAGCACTGCTGTAGGTGACTTGCAACCACATGATCAAAATGTGCTATGTCATGAGCGTCTGCCATGACAAAGCAACTAGGATGGCAGCTGCTGAAAGCGTGTCTGTAAACAATGCTGAGTTTTTTCACTCTTACCATGATTTGAACGGTTGAGCATAGATTTGATACAAAGACAAGATAGATATGTGCGGTTTTGACCCCTATTATTTAAAAAAGTCAGACTTTTCTGAAGATAAGATGCTTCTACCAACCATCAAGTACCCAGATATCGCATTCTATCTGGTTTGGCTGCTGAAGAATCAAGTCCGACCTTGGTTGAAACGCAGCCCATGTTCTGAGTGGGCACCCAGGCTGGATTGTTTCTATCACATAATTTTGCTGGCGCTCCTAGAAGCGAAACGGTAATGCATGTGTTAAAATTATAACAACAACCGAGTGAACCATTACAAGAGAATGCTCATTTCATAGCAAAATTCTAGCAACACGAAATAAAATTCTTCCATGATATTATCGAGAAAGCTTTTGAATCTCACTGGAGATAAAATGATTACTGCAAACATGAGCTGTTTTGGTTTTAGCCTCTGTTAGATCAGCCCTGCCGATGTTGTTCAGCCGTGCTCGTCTCCTCTCCGTACTAAGCCTCAGAGTTTCCTCACCCTCTTTCCGAATCACGGATGGAATTCTAAAAAATCGGAATGTGCCACGGTCATGAGTACTGTTGTGACCACGACTATATACAGCACAAAGATATGGAGGAGCTAAAAGAACACTTAAAGCAGTGGGAAAACAAAGAGAGTTGTGCACATGTGACTATGTTTAGTATGGAATGTCACTTGATCCCACATTTGTATATCCACCAACATGGCCAACATCCAGGTTTCTGTTTTGCTTTGAAGTCACTTGCAAGTCAAGGATTGGGTCAAGGATTACCAAAAAAGATTGCCCTTTTTTGGTCATTTGACAATGACTCCATTGGTCCAGTCTTGTGGTACTGTTTCTTCCTGCCAGATCTTGTTGACTAAATCAGCAAGCTGTTTGCCTAATACATTCTTTTCATGCTTCAGTAATCCCCCAGTTATTTCATCCCTTCTAGGTGCTTTGCTGTTTTAAGTTTCCTTATGGCATCTAGTACTTCGTTTTTGTGATATCACCAACTTCGAAAAATGGTTATAATCCTATGAAAATCCATGACCTTGAGTTTGACATTACAAAGTGATTCAAGGTCAAAGGTCATGGTGGCAACTGAAACCCCATATGGGACTTCTTATATGTTGATAATGGTAAACATCTGGCTATCATGAACCATTTTAAAGTTATAGCCCTTTGAAAACCCATGACCTTGAGTTTGACCTTTTAAGGTCCGTCAAGTGCAAAGATCATGGTGCCAAATGAAAGCCCATGTGGCACTTCCTATAAAGTTGATAATGGTAAATATGTCTACCATTCACTGTTTTCAAGTTACAGCCCTCTGACCTTGAGTTTGATCTTTCAAGGTCACTCAAGGTCAAAGGTCATGGTGCCAAATGAAAGGCCATATGGGAGTTCCTATATGCTCATAAAAGTAAACATCTGTCTATCGGCAAATGTTTTTGAGTTATAATGGAAAATATGCTATTTTGACCGATGACCTTGACCCCCCCGACCTTTAACCCCCAACCGCTACAGAGAATGTCCAAGCTACCCCATCATACAGCATATGGTTGGAAGCAGAATTGAAAGATGCACATTTTGGTTTTAGGTTGAAGTCAAAATGATGAATTTGAAGAAAGTTATCACAAAAAAAATTATTTTGACCTGTCCAGTAGGGTGCATCAGTTGCCTTCACTTTCATAAAATCTGATGCATTTTTGTTTGCATGTTCCTTTGCACCAATAAAGACATCCTGCAAAATGTTTTGACCATATTCAAAAGTCTAATGGTGGCACCATGAGGTTAATTTTTTGCCAAAAAAACGCTTATTTTATGTTTTCTCGTAAGGTTTGAATCACAATGTTGGACTCCATTTATTGATTTCTTGTGACCCAGAGATCATGTTAAGAACCTTTGCATTTAATAGGGGCTAGCATATGCATAGGTGGCAAGCTTAAAACCAGGGTTATAACATTGATAGATAATGCTAGTGACACCCTAAAATAAACCTCCAAATATTTTTAGACATTCTAGACATACTGTCTACAGTATCTAAGATATTTGGTATACTCTATAAGGTGCCATAAAGTTTCATGAAAAGTGATCGAAATTTTGTCATAAAAGTCATAAAATAGCAGCTTTTTCCATAAATTTGAGCTCCTGGTGCCACCATTAAACTTTTGAATTTTGTCAAAATATTTCACCCAGTGTGTTTTCTTACCAAAATGAACATAAAAACAAAAATGCATCATGATCGGAGGAACTTTTCATTTTTAGGGGGCAACTGATGCACCCTACTGTCCAGTGACCTTGACCCTGACCTGATTACCCCCAAAATTTAATCAGGTAATCTATGGACCATTGCCCACCTACCCTGAAAATGTGAAGTCAATCAGTGCAACCGTCTAGACACTAGATTGTTAACAGACACACACACGAGCAAACCACACTGATTGCAATACCCCGCCCGGCTGACTCTGTTGTGGGCGAGGCAACTATAACTATAAATAAATCGGACTCCTGCAATTGATGTGGTCGGTGCTCACACCAGACTGATAACAATACCTATAGCCCAGACCTGGGTATCGGTGAGATTGCTTCTGGAGCGATTTCTCCAGACCTGGACCTGATCCAATAAAACATCTGACCAATCAGCTAATTGTTTACACGTGATGTCGTCTGAGCACATGCTATTTTTCCCCGGGAATCTTTGTACATCCTTGTTACATCATGAAGTCACGGAAAATAAAAAAAATATAATACAAAGCATGGATCTTTTATTCATGGATATGCGATATTTTCCATGAAATATCAATAGTAAATTAACTAAATTCAGGCGTAGGTATAGTCATAGTTGTAGTTATAGGTATAGTTATAGTTATCGGTGTTGTGGGACCAGGCCCTTGAGATTTTAAGTGCTAGAATACAACCCCGATTCCAAAAAAGTTGGGACAAAGTACAAATTGTAAATAAAAATGGAATGCAATGATGTGGAAGTTTCAAAATTCCATATTTTATTCAGAATAGAACATAGATGACATATCAAATGTTTAAACTGAGAAAATGTATCATTTAAAGAGAAAAATGAGGTGATTTTAAATTTCATGACAACAACACATCTCAAAAAAGTTGGGACAAGGCCATGTTTACCACTGTGAGACATCCCCTTTTCTCTTTACAACAGTCTGTAAACGTCTGGGGACTGAGGAGACAAGTTGCTCAAGTTTAGGGATAGGAATGTTAACCCATTCTTGTCTAATGTAGGATTCTAGTTGCTCAACTGTCTTAGGTCTTTTTTGTCGTATCTTCCGTTTTATGATGCGCCAAATGTTTTCTATGGGTGAAAGATCTGGACTGCAGGCTGGCCAGTTCAGTACCCGGACCCTTCTTCTACGCAGCCATGATGCTGTAATTGATGCAGTATGTGGTTTGGCATTGTCATGCTGGAAAATGCAAGGTCTTCCCTGAAAGAGACGTCGTCTGGATGGGAGCATATGTTGCTCTAGAACCTGGATATACCTTTCAGCATTGATGGTGTCTTTCCAGATGTGTAAGCTGCCCATGCCACACGCACTAATGCAACCCCATACCATCAGAGATGCAGGCTTCTGAACTGAGCGCTGATAACAACTTGGGTCGTCCTTCTCCTCTTTAGTCCGAATGACACGGCGTCCCTGATTTCCATAAAGAACTTCAAATTTTGATTCGTCTGACCACAGAACAGTTTTCCACTTTGCCACAGTCCATTTTAAATGAGCCTTGGCCCAGAGAAGACGTCTGCGCTTCTGGATCGTGTTTAGATACGGTTTCTTCTTTGAACTATAGAGTTTTAGCTGGCAACGGCGGATGGCACGGTGAATTGTGTTCACAGATAATGTTCTCTGGAAATATTCCTGAGCCCATTTTGTGATTTCCAATACAGAAGTATGCCTGTATGTGATGCAGTGCCGTCTAAGGGCCCGAAGATCACAGGCACCCAGTATGGTTTTCCGGCCTTGACCCTTACGCACAGAGATTCTTCCAGATTCTCTGAATCTTTTGATGATATTATGCACTGTAGATGATGATATGTTCAAACTCTTTGCAATTTTACACTGTCGAACTCCTTTCTGATATTGCTCCACTATTTGTCGGCGCAGAATTAGGGGGATTGGTGATCCTCTTCCCATCTTTACTTCTGAGAGCCGCTGCCACTCCAAGATGCTCTTTTTATACCCAGTCATGTTAATGACCTATTGCCAATTGACCTAATGAGTTGCAATTTGGTCCTCCAGCTGTTCCTTTTTTGTACCTTTAACTTTTCCAGCCTCTTATTGCCCCTGTCCCAACTTTTTTGAGATGTGTTGCTGTCATGAAATTTCAAATGAGCCAATATTGGGCATAAAATTTCAAAATGTCTCACTTTCGACATTTGATATGTTGTTTATGTTCTATTGTGAATACAATATCAGTTTTTGAGATTTGTAAATTATTGCATTCCATTTTTATTTACAATGTGTACTTTGTCCCAACTTTTTTGGAATCGGGGTTGTACATTCTTACGCATAGAGCAGATCCCTGACATTTGATTTGATTTGATTTAATTTGATCAGTCACTTTATCTTAGGATTGACCTTCTAAGACAAAACTTTATACTTGCGTGGTAGTTATAAATTCAGAGGATGAGGTGTGCCTATACTGTACAACAAAGTCATATCTGCTGGCCATTATCAAAGAGCTGAGAGTGAAAGGAAGATGAGTCTCATCCAGCAGATAATGGAAACAACTGCATTAAAGTACTCAATCATTATGCGCATTAAGGCTCGCTATCCAGAATTCTATAGAGGGGAAATACTGACAGGAAGTGCCCTAATGCATTCCCTCATGGCCGCATTGATCGATCCTCACTGACCCATCTCCAGCAGCTGTGTACAAAAGCATTATCGTGTGAAATCTCTGGTGCCGACAGAATGCAGCTGATCATATAGAGGCCTTCATCATCTTTCATAACTCTAGCATGTTACTTCTGATGGATTACACTCACCGGGAACTTGTTCTTGATTCTGAGGTTCCTGTTCTTGACTGCAGGAGTGGAACCCAATGGGTCTTCTGTTTTCTGTTGCATGCTGAGATGCTTTTCTGCTCGTCACGGTTGTAAAGAGTTGCTAAATCCTTCCAAACCAATCTGTGCATTTTCCTCTGACCTCTCTTCTCAACAAGGCGTTCGTTTCCACCCAGTGGCGTGCACAGACATTTTGGGGGGCAAGTGCTCTGGGGGAAAAAAGGGCACTTTTTTGCACATGTGGAACACCTTATTATAAAAGTCTGAGATTTAACCCTCCTCTTGTGTTCGGGTCGCCACTGACCCGTTTTAGTTTTTAAAGGTGTAAAACAACCACTTAATGTTAATTTATTACATCAAGGCTTTTTGACTTTGCCAGGAATCTCTAGTTGAACAAAATAGAAAAAGAAATGTTTGTTTTCCTAAATCTGAAAATGGTCTAGCAAAAAATATAATACTTATGTGCAGATGTTTCTGTATGCGACGGGCTACTTCACGACAAAATAATTACAGCTTGGGCTTAGAGGGCAAACAATACATTTTCACTCGATTCACGTGTTACCTGGCTGGTGGGGCAGGGGAAGAGCTGACTGACTGCCCGATGTGTTGTCTGCGCTACGACAAGGCCGTGGCTTCCAGGACGCTATGCTGCTGCAACCTCACATTGAATGCACTGCACGCTTGTTCACGTGACATAGCAAGAGAGACAGAGGTCCGGTGTGTGTGCGGAGGGGGCACACATCGGGACATTATTTTCACACACGCTTTTAATGCCGCGGCTTTTCTAAAAGATCATGTCGACATTGGCCTCAGTAAACTGTAAAAAAAAAAAAAATTCAAAAGGGCACTTTTTTGGACAGAGGGCAGAGGGGCAGGTGCTTGAGCACCACCTCGTGTCTATCTGTGCACGCCACTGTTTCCACCCACAGAACTGTCGCTCAACTCAATGGGTTTTTTTTTTGTTTTGTTTTTCGCACCATGCCGTCTGTGTAAACTCTACAGACTGTTGTTCGTGTGTGAAAACTCCAGGAGATCAGCAGTTTCTGAAACACTCAAACCAGTCCATCTGGCTCAAACCAACACCCATGCCACAGTGAAAGAAAGTCACGCTTCATTGTGAGATCACAATTTTTCCCGTTCTGACGTTTGAACATTGTGAACATTAACTGAAGCTCTTGATTTGTATCTGCGTGATTTGATGCATCGTGCTGCTGTCGAGGGATCGGCTGATTAGAGAACTGCATCAAACAAAACAGCAGGTGGATGGGTGTTTCTAATAAAGTGACCAGTGAGTGTATATCAGAGTGAAGAAAGTGGGGATTCTCTCAGAGTTGTTTCTCTGTGTAATATAGTAAAAATGATAGACCAAAATTGCAACTTGTCAGTATTACAGTGTGAAACGTATCTATAACCTCCTACACACCTCCACCTACACACACACACACCATCACTGTTCAAACGGAATGGTGTGTGTGGGCTCAAACAGAAATCTCAGCTTGTATAAATATATCCTCTTTTTTTTCTTGTCCACCTCCAAGAGCTTCATTCCTGCAAATGAAGGAAAACAGATATCTGCTTCATGGCAAGGTTATGAGTTTAATACTATAGATGTTTTACAGCATGCAATAAGATATGGCAGGTATCAGGATATTGAGGTATATAACCTTCCTGTTTAAACATCCAGTACGTATATGGCTTATGATGACTTTGGACTCATTGTACTTTCTTTATAACTTTGTACTATCTTTGTATTTCAGCAAGATCATGAAGAAATGTTTGTTTTCTTAAAACACTGCCTCTTTTCCCCCTTTTTCTTGACGTCGACTTGGATTTCACTGCAGACAGAATAAACCCAAGATATTTCATGTTTTGTTGGTCAACTTCTTTTCAGGGGGCACGGTGGTGTAGTGGTTAGCACTGTCGCTTCACAGCAAGAAGGTCCGGGTTCGAGCCCCGTGGCCAGCGAGGGCCTTTCTGTGCGGAGTCTGCATGTTCTCCCCGTGTCCGCGTGGGTTTCCTCCTGGTGCTCCGGTTTCCCCCACAGTCCAAAGACATGCAGGTTAGGTTAACTGGTGACTCTAAATTGACCGTGAGTGTGAATGGTTGTCTATGTGTCAGCCCTGTGATGACCTGGCGACTTGTCCAGGGTGTACCCCGCCTTTTGCCCGTAGTCAGCTGGGATAGGCTCCAGCTTGCCTGCGACCCTGTAGAACAGGATAAAGCGGCTAGAGATAATGAGATGGCATATACGTACATCCATTCCTGCGTTTCAGTCCTGCAACACATTCCAAAAAAAAAAAAAAGTTGTGACAGGGTTAATTTAGGGCTAGAAATGAGGTAAAACAATTAAATAATGACGTGATTTCCAACAGGTGACTGTGATCATGATTTGGTACAAAATCAGTATCCAGTATCCAGAAAAGACAGAGTCTTTGAGTAGCAAAGATGGGCCGAAGATCTCCAGTTTGTCAACGAATGCATGAGAAGATAATTGAAATGTTTAAAAACTATGTTCCTCAAAGAAAGATAGGAAGGAATTTGGATGTTTCACCTTCTATGGTGCATAATATCATTAAAAGATTCAAGGAATCTGGAGGAAGGGCAAGGGCTCAAGCCTAATCTGAACCCCCGTGATCTCTGATCCCTCAGACAGCACTGCGTCAAGAACCATCATTCATCTATCGCTGATAGAACCACATGGGTTCAGGATTACTTTGGCAAACCTTTGTCAAGCTACAATACAGAGTTACATCTACAAATACCAGTTAAAACTTTACTGTGCAAAAAGGAAGCCTTATGTTAATTGTGTCCAGAAGCGCCGTCGACTTCTCAGGGCTCGGAAGTATATGGGATGGACCATCACACAGTGGAAACGTGTAAATCAGTATTCCAGGACTTTTTTTGTAAGAAATGGAGGCCATGTGCTCCAGACCAAAGAAAAAAGGACCATCCACTAGGACTGTTACCAGGAACAAGTCCAAAACCCAGGGTCTGTCATGGTATGGCATTGTGTCAGTGCCTTTGGCAAAGGTAACTTACACTTCTGCGATGGAGCATTGATGCAGAAAAGTACACTGAGACTTTGGAGCAACATATGCTGCCTTCAAGACGACATCTTTTCCAGGGAGATTTCAACAAGACAATGTAAAACCACATTCTGCACACATTACAAAGGCAGGGCTGTGGGAGAAGAGGGTGTGTCCCCTCTGTCCCCAATAGAGAATATGTGGAGAATTATGAAATGAAAAATATGACAACGATGACCCCGTACTGTTGCACACCTTAAGACCTGTTTGCAGGAAGAGGGGGATGAAACAACACCTGAAACGCTTCATCACTTGGTGACTTCAGTCCCTAAACATCTTTTAAGCATTGTGAGAAGGAATGGAAACATTATAAAGTGGTAAATGCTTTACCGTCCTAACTTTTTTTTTCCTAAATGTGTTGCAAGGATCAAAACTGAAAGGGGTTTATTATGAAAAAGCAACAAAATTCATGAGGTACAACATCAACCAATGTGATGTTGTATTGTTTAGAGTGCAATACAGATCAAAAATTATTTACAAATCATTGTTTTCGGTTTTAATTTCAATTTTGACATACCGTCCCAACTTTTTCTGTTGTACAACCCCAATTCCAAAAAAGTTGGGACAAAGTACAAATTGTAAATAAAAACGGAATGCAATAATTTACAAATCTCAAAAACTGATATTGTATTCACAATAGAACATAGACAACATATCAAATGTCGAAAGTGAAATATTTTGAAATTTCATGCCAAATATTGGCTCATTTGAAATTTCATGACAGCAACACATCTCAAAAAAGTTGGGACAGGGGCAATAAGAGGCTGGAAAAGTTAAAGGTACAAAAAAGGAACAGCTGGAGGACCAAATTGCAACTCATTAGGTCAATTGGCAATAGGTCATTAACATGACTGGGTATAAAAAGAGCATCTTGGAGTGGCAGCGGCTCTCAGAAGTAAAGATGGGAAGAGGATCACCAATCCCCCTAATTCTGCGCCGACAAATAGTGGAGCAATATCAGAAAGGAGTTCGACAGTGTAAAATTGCAAAGAGTTTGAACATATCATCTACAGTGCATAATATCATCAAAAGATTCAGAGAATCTGGAAGAATCTCTGTGCATAAGGGTCAAGGCCGGAAAATCATACTGGGTGCCCGTGATCTTCGGGCCCTTAGACGGCACTGCATCACATACAGGCATGCTTCTGCATTGGAAATCACAAAATGGGCTCAGGAATATTTCCAGAGAACATTATCTGTGAGCACAATTCACCGTGCCATCCGCCGTTGCCAGCTAAAACTCTATAGTTCAAAGAAGAAGCCGTATCTAAACATGATCCAGAAGCGCAGACGTCTTCTCTGGGCCAAGGCTCATTTAAAATGGACTGTGGCAAAGTGGAAAACTGTTCTGTGGTCAGACGAATCAAAATTTGAAGTTCTTTATGGAAATCAGGGACGCCGTGTCATTCGGACTAAAGAGGAGAAGGACGACCCAAGTTGTTATCAGCGCTCAGTTCAGAAGCCTGCATCTCTGATGGTATGGGGTTGCATTAGTGCATGTGGCATGGGCAGCTTACACATCTGGAAAGACACCATCAATGCTGAAAGGTATATCCAGGTTCTAGAGCAACATATGCTCCCATCCAGACGACGTCTCTTTCAAGGAAGACCTTGCATTTTCCAACATGACAATGCCAAACCACATATTGCATCAATTACAGCATCATGGCTGCGTAGAAGAAGGGTCCGGGTACTGAACTGGCCAGCCTGCAGTCCAGATCTTTCACCCATAGAAAACATTTGGCGCATCATAAAACGGAAGATACGACAAAAAAGACCTAAGACAGTTGAGCAACTAGAATCCTACATTAAACAAGAATGGGTTAACATTCCTATCCCTAAACTTGAGCAACTTGTCTCCTCAGTCCCCAGACGTTTACAGACTGTTGTAAAGAGAAAAGGGGATGTCTCACAGTGGTAAACATGGCCTTGTCCCAACTTTTTTGAGATGTGTTGTCATGAAATTTAAAATGACCTAATTTTTCTCTTTAAATGATACATTTTCTCAGTTTAAACATTTGATATGTCATCTATGTTCTATTCTGAATAAAATATGGAATTTTGAAACTTCCACATCATTGCATTCCGTTTTTATTTACAATTTGTACTTTGTCCCAACTTTTTTGGAATCGGGGTTGTATTTGGCAGACACATTTACACCAAAGTGAGACAGTCTGGGGCTAAAACTACTCAGGGTTAAAGTCTGGCTTTAGATGACCCTGGGTAAGAGTTTATTTTTGTGTATGTAAGAGTTCATTTACCTTCAGAGGTGGACAAAGTACCCAACTTCATTACTTAAGTCAAAGTACAGAACCCACTGGTCAAATGTTACTCCGATACAAGTGAAAATTGTCCAGTCAAATTTTTACTTAAGTTAAAGTACTGAAGTACTTGCTTTTAAAAATACTTAAGTATTAAAAGTACATTTTCTGTCAACACATCGTTGTATTATTGCCACAACGCTTACAAAACCTAATTCCGTTACCAAAGACAGAAATGTGAATTCACAAAATGAACGCATGCTGTGCCATCATGGTGGTTTAACATTAAGCTAGCTAGTCAGTGAAACTCCACCTGACATGTTAGCAAATGCTTTTCAAATTCGAAATCATATTGGGTAGCTAACGCTACTAGAAAAGAAAGATTTCTACATTCTGTTTATTTGGCAAGATTATGCTAAAACATATTTCTGAAAGGACTTCAGATAAGTTAACATTATTCATGTTAGCGTAACTCTGTTTTTACATGCTAACTAACAGTGTCCAAGTTAACTAGCTATGTGTTAACGTTAACTGTGGACAAGGCGACGGCAACTTGGCGGGCAAATCCATAGAAAGTCATTTGACTAACCAGACTGCATAGATATTCCAACGTTATCGCTAGCTCTAAAAGCACAGACAACTTCGTTGCAAGCTTTCTCTTGGAATAAAACGTTTACATCCCTCAATATGCTTCCGCAGGTTGGACGGCGAGTTTTTGTAGGCCGTGATGTGGTTCGTTTTCAGCAAACAAAGCAAACATTTAAAACGAAACGAATCTTTAATCCTTTCAGAAAACTGAAACATGGGTTCTAGCTATAGCCATGGGTGCATGCATTCGCCAAAAGAACCGCCCCTTTCCATTCAGCCATCAACTGATCATGTTAAATAATGCTGTTGAGAAATCATTGAACTTGATTTTATACAGTCTATGGATGTGACGTGACCCTCGTGATTACTGATCGGCTGTCTCAGTGCCCCCTGTGAAAAAAACCATCATGTTTTAGAAAAGAAAAGAAAAAAACATCCACTTTCAAAGCTACTTCATAGTAACGAGTAACGAGGAACTTGATAGAAATGTAGTGGAGTGAAAAGTACGATATTTGCCTTTCAAATGTAGTGAAGTTAAAGTCATGAGTTTCCAAAAAAAATACTCAAGTAAAGTACAGATACTCAAAAAGTGTACTTAAGTACAGCACTCAAGTAAATGTACTTCATTATAGTCCACCTCTGTTTACCTTTGTAGATGTCATTGTATGGAGGGGGTGGGGGTCCTAAGATACACATACATATTTTCAAAAGCTCAGATTTTCAGAGCTTCACTGAGGATCCGAAAGGTCACAGGAATATGAATGTCCTGTTTACGCTGAACCTCACGTTAATGACATCAGAAGTTTATCAAATTCAGAGATGAGCCTCTCAACCTCTTAAAAGAGTGACTCATTATTTAAGTGTGTATCTTAAAATATTTGGTTCAGTAACTACAACAAAATAATTAATACAAGGTAAATACGTATTAACTATTAACGTATTCATAAAGGTACGCATTATCTGATCATTTTTCTAGAACAGCATTGTCCTGATTCATTATAAAACAAATATATAATTGTTAAACCTGTTCCTAGACATTTGCACTAATTCGTATTCCAAGCTTCGACTTGTAGATCATTTTAGGCAATTTGAAATTGGTAACAAAAATCTAGAATTTGGCTGAAATAATATCAATAATATTAGTTTGAGTTACTCTAAATGACTACTCTAATAGGTGTGGATGTGAGTGTGAAGAATTGTTCGTCCCAGGGTTTACTCCTCCCTGGGATTTGCTTCAGCTGGTAATTAGTTTGATTACACTCTCATAATGAAAAATAGTACATACATTTAAATAATATTTTTCTGGCTTTTTTCATGGCATATCAGATATATTCCATTCAGCTAGCGTGATACTGAATGAGTCGAAGACAAGTAGCTGAATTGACTATATCTAATATACCATGAAAAAAGGCCAGCCAATATTATTATTATTGTTATCATCCATCCATTATCTGTAGCCGCTTATACTGTCCTACAGGGTCGCAGGCAAGCTGGAGCCTATCCCAGCTGACTACGGGCGAAAGGCGGGGTACACCCTGGACAAGTCGCCAGGTTATCACAGGGCTGACACATAGACACAGACAACCATTCACACTCACATTCACACCTACGCTCAATTTAGAGTCACCAGTTAACCTAACCTGCATGTCTTTGGGGGAAACCGGAGCACCCGGAGGAAACCCACGCGGACACGGGGAGAACATGCAAACTCCACACAGAAAGGCTCTCGCCGACCGCTGGGCTCGAACCCAGTACCTTCTTGCTGTGAGCCGACAGTGCTAACCACTACACCACTGTGCCGCCCCTTATTATAATTATTATAATACACTCTCTTCATATCAGCATTCTTGAAGGCCAGTGCTAGCTTACCTGCAAGTTAGTGGTGTCAACGCAATAGTGAAGTCACCTTCCAGCCGGTGTAGCGTTCATCAGTAGTGTTACACCCAGGTCAGATGGCAGGCTGCAACTAGTTTTCAACTACTTGCGTCTACCTGCGATAACAAAATCACAGGTAGATGCAAAACTGGTCTTATGTCGACGCACAACGACACAGATAATGGCAGAGTGTTGCAGAGGGTCTTTAGTAAAGGCAGGTTGATGCAAGTGGATCACAATCTGTTCGCATTTCAGCTGCGATTTGCATCCAATTGGTGCAAATAGCAGGATGATGCATGTAGAGGCAGGTGGTCGTGCAATGCTTGAGCACAGGTTGAAACAGGTAGTGGAAGCTAGACGCAGGCTGATGCAGGGGAAGACAAGTCTTTAGAGATGGCTGCGATGCATTGCAGGTAGACGCAAACTGCACCTGCAAATAGTTTACACCAACCTGCGAGCAGTCTTCTCATCTCGTCTCATTATCTCTAGCCGCTTTATCCTGTTCTACAGGGTCGCAAGCAAGCTGGAGCCTATCCCAGCTGACTACGGGCGAAAGGCGGGGTACACCCTGGACAAGTCGCCAGGTCATCACAGGGCTGACACATAGACACAGACAACCATTCACACTCACATTCACACCTACGGTCAATTTAGAGTCACCAGTTAACCTAACCTGCATGTCTTTGGACTGTGGGGGAAACCGGAGCACCCGGAGGAAACCCACGCGGACACGCGGAGAACATGCAAACTCTGCACAGAAAGGCCCTTGCCGGCCACGGGGCTCAAACCCGGACCTTCTTGCTGTGAGGCGACAGCGCTAACCACTACACCACCGTGCGAGCAGTCTTATGGCCTTATATTTTTTAAAGGTTTTCTGTGTGCTGCGTCAACCTGCGTTTCGGTGCATCTGCTTCCGACTGGTTGCATCCTGTCGTAACTAGACTCAACCGGTCATAACCAGACACAGCTAGGCATGGCTAGATGCCAGGTCCGAATGCGAGGTATAAATAGATGGTGGAAGCTGCCTCCCACAGAGGCATGTTGATGAAGTTCCAGTTGCATAGAGATTCAGCTTAAAAACTCTGTGTCTTGCAATATGTCTGACTACAACGAAGGATTTGACGCAAAACGCCTGCGCCCACCTGCAATCAGTTGCCATCCGACCGATCGCAGGTTGCAGCATACGTCTTTCTGACATCTGACCTGGGCATTAGTGAATGCTAATAAAGCAGTCAAGCCAGTGCTATCTATCGAGAGAAAGTAGCACTGGCTAACGACTGAGAAACTAAGATTTCTGTTTCCAGACTCTTCTTCCACTCTGGACGCTTGCTACAGTATTTTTCACTCAGACCTAAGTATTAATTTCCCTGTGTAATTTACTGAGTTACTTTTAAAATCAACATCAACAGCTACACACAATGGAGCGACCTGGCAGCCAAAATTCTCTCAAAATCTTCCACTTTTAATGAAGCAAACCTGGCAGCCATGTTTGTTGACAAATTATCACAGTCACTCGCTAGCACGGAAGTTTTACATCTCCGATGTGTCTCTTTTCCAGCTTTTCGATGTCCATTGGTATGTTTTTCTCTTGTAAATATGCATGAAGAATATGTAATCAAGTTTTGGTAGCCTTTTGGGTGTTCACCATGTCTTTAGTTTCAGGTTTCAGTTTATTTATTTATTTAGTACTTAATTATAGCATAGCTAATCCTAGCAGTAGCATTGGATTAGCCTCATCTTTCCTCTTTCTCAGCAGACAAAGAAATGATTCTGTGCATGCACAGCAGAAAAGTTTTGTCACTGGATATTCGCATAAGCTCTGACGTGTGACGTCATGTTGTCTTGACGACCATGCAATATTGTAAACCATATTCAATGGTCATTCTCCATTGGATAGACTGACGTACACTACCGTTCAAAAGTTTGGGGTCACTTTGAAATGTCCTTATTTTTGAAAGAAAAGCACTGTTCTTTTCAATGAAGATCACTTTAAACTAATCAGAAATCCACTCTATACATTGCTAATGTGGTAAATGACTATTCTAGCTGCAAATGTCTGGTTTTTGGTGCAATATCTCCATAGGTGTATAGAGGCCCATTTCCAGCAACTCTCACTCCAGTGTTCTAATGGTACAATGTGTTTGCTCATTGCCTCAGAAGGCTAATGGATGATTAGAAAACCCTTGTACAATCATGTTAGCACAGCTGAAAACAGTTGAGCTCTTTAGAGAAGCTATAAAACTGACCTTCCTTTGAGCAGATTGAGTTTCTGGAGCATCACATTTGTGGGGTCGATTAAATGCTCAAAATGGCCAGAAAAATGTCTCGACTATATTTTCTATTCATTTTACAACTTATGGCGGTAAATAAAAGTGTGACTTTTCATGGAAAACACAAAATTGTCTGGGTGACCCCAAACTTTTGAACGGTAGTGTAATACACGTAGGATAAGCAACATGCTAACAATATCGCATGCTATCAAACCAAATGAATGAAACTTGCTAGAAGGGAATAGAACACATGTTTTTATTCCATGGAAAGAGTGTCCTGTATGTATAATAATTCCATATATTTCACTCCGATGACGTCACTCCCAGTGTTTTCCCGCTGACTAGACGCATGTTGTGAAAATGGCGAACTGGTTCGAAATTAAAATTCTTTTGATTAACTTGCATTTTTTTGTTTGTTTTGTGGATGTGTCCATTTTACATAAAGAACATTACATGGTGGCGTGAAGATATGAAGTTTATCTTCTTGTGTTGAAAATATTTTATACATTCACCACTCGAAGATAAACTCCATATCTTCACGCCACTGTGGAATATCGTCGATGTATACAAGATGCATTTCTTTTGTACCAGCATGTGTAGGTTTATGTGGATAATCCATATCTATATATAATCCTGCCTTAACATGTGTGAAGCATGGTTGTGTAAACAGCGTCTTTGTCATTCGGCAGACACGTTGAGCCAGTGGTTTATAACTGAGACACAATCCAATCCAAACACCGAGCTGAACAGTTGAGGGATTATGTCCTTCTGGCATTCCTGAGATTTGAACTCACAGAAGCACAGAAGCTTTCAAATTCATTCCCTTATTTCCTCCTGACTGAAATGTTTAGCCTAATAAACATTCCATTTTCTGAGCCAAGATCGCAGACTAATGTGCACACGCACACACACACACAGTGAGTTTCATTTCGAGTCCCAAAAGAAGCATTTAGACAAGAATTGCGTTCGAAAAGCATGTGTGAGAGAATGTTTCAAAGATATGAATGTTTGTGACAGGAAGTAGCGATGAAATCGTCCGTGCCTGAGAGAGCAAGCCAAACATGAAGGAAACGAGAGAGACAGAGAGAGAGAGAGATTTCTCTTCCTGATATGAGAGTTATTGAGTTGTTTTATGAACTGCAAATTCATGACTCAAGTAGGGCGGCACGGTGGTGTAGTGGTTAGCGCTGTCGCCTCACAGCAAGAAGGTCCGGGTTCGAGCCCCGTGGCCGGCGAGGGCCTTTCTGTGTGGAGTTTGCATGTTCTCCCCGTGTCCGCATGGGTTTCCTCCGGGTGCTCCGGTTTCCCCCACAGTCCAAAGACATGCAGGTTAGGTTAACTGGTGACTCTAAATTGACCGTAGGTGTGAATGGTTGTCTGTGTCTATGTGTCAGCCCTGTGATGACCTGGCGACTTGTCCAGGGTGTACCCCGCCTTTTGCCCGTAGTCAGCTGGGATAGGCTCCAGCTTGCCCACGACCCTGTAGAAGGATAAAGCGGCTAGAGATAATCAGATGAGATTTCACTTTTAACAAAAACAAAATCAAGGAACGTGGGAAAACCTTAGCTAAGACAAACTAACAACAGGTTTGTCGCTAATCTCTCAAATGTTAGCTAGCATGATAATAACCCTGACCTTACAAACTAGCTGAATGCTAATCACTATTGGTGTAAACAACAAGCCTAGAAACTGGCGTAATGGCATGTAGCACACAGTCATATCTTACACCCAAGACTCTTTTTTTAATAAATAAATAAATAAATATTATATATATATATATATATATATTTTTTTTTTTTAATTTATCAACATGTTGGTCTCTTTTCACTTTAGTTATCAGGTTCCTACTTTACCCACATTGCCATTTGACAGCCCGCTGATCGACTTCTTTCACATCACCCATAAAACGTTGCCCCTTGGGAGGTCATCAAAATAAAAACAAACTAAAACAACATGGCATCGCACACTGAAAGTAATCTTTCGAATTTAAATCTCCCTAAAACCTTCAAAGAAGTGTCAAAACTAACTAAACCAAAGCTTAAAGAAATCTGCAAAGTCTTTTCTGTGGACATCAAGAAATCAATCGGTAAAAAAGCGCTTGTAAAGATCGTATCGAACACTTTGAACATCTCTACTTTGGGTGACAGCGAGTCAGCAGCCTTCTTCATCTGGCGTTCAAACAATTACTGACCTGCAGAAGGCAAAAGATTGGCAGAGGAGCTGAGAAAAATCGACACTGATCATAAAAGAATTCACAGTGAAATGGTTTTTGGTGGGTGCTGGTTACGACGAGAAAGCCGTAAGAAAATACAAAACGCATCGTGCGTGGGACATAAGCAAGGAATTCACTCAGTCAAGTAAGTACACGACTGTAAACACAGCAGAACTGTCAGATTTATTTGTTAAGTTGAAGTTGAGTTTGATTTCCTTCACTCTGATTTTCATCGAGCTCATGCACTACTGGATTACGTCAATCTTTGGGCTGTTAAGGCCAATTTATGCTGACAACCCAGTCCTCGCAGATGGCGTCGCAGATGGCGTCTGCGTAGCCCCCCCCCCTTCGCAGATGCTCTGCACGCACCTCCCAAAAATTGTGACCACCGCAGACAGCCTCGCAGACAGCGT
The DNA here is from genome assembly GCF_027579695.1 of Neoarius graeffei. Taxonomy (NCBI): domain Eukaryota; kingdom Metazoa; phylum Chordata; class Actinopteri; order Siluriformes; family Ariidae; genus Neoarius; species Neoarius graeffei. The sequence continues at coordinate 88,140,755 of NC_083574.1, read as the reverse complement.
CGCAGACAAGAGGGCTCTGATTGGTCCACTCTACATCCGCTGTACACGCACTTCCACTTCCCTACTTTCCCGGTTTGTTTTGCTTTCACTACCGCCATTTTTAAAAACACGAGCGAAGATGGAGCAGCACGAAGAGCGGTTGATCGAGGAAGTGAGGAAGTACGTACATCTATACGACTCCAGTTCTAGTCATTATAAGTAACCGGAGGATAAACACTCCACTAACCACACCCACCAACTACTCCTAGCGATTTCGCGACTTCGCGCCCCCTTGCGTTGTGGCGGTGAATAACATCGCACACGCCTATTACTCCCTGCTCAACGATAAATTACAACTGTCTGCGAAAAGCTATCTGCAAAAGCCTTGTCGCAAGAGCATGCAGAGGCCCTTAGAGGAAGCTGTTCAGATGACAGGGTCAAATAGTACATTCGATCTACCGACAAACACTAAAAGCAGAAGGACATGTGAGTTTACTGACACTGCATTGTCTGTGCTTTGTTTTGGGAGTTGATCCTTCAATAAAGTCGTCCTTTTCAGTTCTTTGACTTGTCCTTGTTTTTTGGTTTTCACACTTTTTATGACTCGACACAAAGACAGATGGGTTGTAGGCTTTGTGACTTGGGTCAACAGACTTTACTCCACCACTGAAGTGTGTAGAACACAGTCATGTGTTGTCTGTCGGTGTAAAATTTTGTCAATGAATTCTGTCTAACCCACGCTTTTCGATACTTAGCTTCTTGAGGTATTCTATAAAACTTTAAAGGAGAACTGAAGTCCTTTTTAAACTTGCTTTATTTCTTAATTAACACGTTATTTGATTACGTTTTCGGTTTTAGTAACCTTATATCGTGATTCGTATTGGCAACTAATCGCAATTAAATATTATACTTATCGGCATATTCGGTTTTTAGCCATGCTGAATTTAGTTCGCTTGGTCCACGGAAGGCATCGCTTATCCGCATGATCTTCATGAGACTTGTGCGAGACTTCAAAATGTGAAGAAGTGTCAGCCAGGTGTCAGCACCGCCATTTTGAAAACTGTTTTCCAAACGAAGTATTGCACAAAAACGAGTTTAAATGACGATTACTGCCTACTTTTTTCAAACTTTCCTGATTGCTATAAAAACAAACAAAACTTCCGGCTTGATTACATCAGCATTCGAAAGAGGGCGCGCGCGTCTTTTGACAACGTTGGCAGATGCTGGTCGCTTTGATTTCCGCTGTACGTTTTACTTCCGTCCTACGATGTCTCGCACAGGTCTCAACGAATCTCATAAATATCTCATCTCATCTCATTATCTCTAGCCGCTTTATCCTGTTCTACAGGGTCGCAGGCAAGCTGGAGCCTATCCCAGCTGACTATGGGCGAAAGGCGGGGTACACCCTGGACAAGTCACCAGGTCATCACAGGGCTGACACATAGACACAGACAACCATTCACACTCACATTCACACCTACGGTCAATTTAGAGTCACCAGTTAACCTAACCTGCATGTCTTTGGACTGTGGGGGAAACCGGAGCACCCGGAGGAAACACACACGGACACGGGGAGAACATGCAAACTCCGCACAGAAAGGCCCTCGCCGGCCACGGGGCTCGAACCTGGACCTTCTTGCTGTGAGGTGACAGCGCTAACCACTACACCACCGTGCCGCCTCTCATAGTTATGTTACGTTCATTATGTCTTCTTATTAAATCAACCATTAGTTTTCTTTTGTTTCAGACATGTAAAAGTTTTTTCCTTTACCTGACATGTTTCAACGGTGTAACTTCCATCTTCATCAGAGGGTCACCCGGATGTTGGTGTGTGACGTGCCTTTATAATCACAGGGGAGACAGGAAGGAGTTTTAGTATACGAAAAAAGGAACATAAAAGGGAATGTGAAAAAGAAACAGAACAGAGACAAACAAGAGCAAAAAAAGATAAAGCCATGCAAGAGAACCTCAAATCAGCAATGACAGACCACTGCAGAAGGGAAAATCATATAATGGACTGGGACAATGCTCAAATCATACAACAAGAGAACAACAGACACCACTGTTGGATTAAGGAGTCAATAGAAATCAGAAAGCGTAGCCCAAGAATGATAAACAGGGATGAGGGGGCATACATGCTCTCCCACACCTGGAGCGCCATCCTGAGGAGGCAACACTGACAGCGGGAGGCGTGACCGACCTGTCAATATTGACAGGGAGGTCACACCTCCGTAACATCAGCTGATTATAAAGGCAAGTCACACACCAACATCCGGGTGACCCTCTGATGAAGACGGAAGTTACACCGTCGAAACCTGTCAGTGTAGAAAGTCCCTTAGGTGTGGGTGGAGCACAGAGGACGGCAGGACAGAGATTCAGGTGATTAGAAGGCTTTATTGCCACACTTTTCAGTCTAACAATAACCACTGGAGAGAAACACACACACTCTGTGTTCTCGTCCGGGGAAGAGCCTCCCCTCTGCTCTCCCTCTGTCTCCTTAAATAGGGTGCGGTTACTGGGAAGACACACAAACACAGGTTAATTACCGTCAGGTGTAGTGATTCTGCCACTCACCTTCCCTGGCTCCGCCCTCCAGTCACAGACCGGCGCTTGACCACGCCCCCGCTGCCACATACCCCCACCGCCCGGCTCAGGCCGGGCGGCCATCCGGCCCGCAGCCGACTCCCCCCCCCCCCCCCCCCCCCCCCCCTTGGTGGGAGAGGAAGTCCGCCACGACCATCTGTGCCCCCGGCCTGTGGACCACCTTGAAATTGAAGGGTTGGAGTGCCAGATACCAACGGGTGATCTGCGCGTTGGCATCTTTCATGCGGTGGAGCCACTGGAGGGGCGCGTGGGCCGAACAGAGGGTGAAAGGGCGCCCCAGCAGGTAGTAACAGAGGGCGAGGACCGCCCACTTGATCGCTAGACATTCTTTTTCAATAGTGCTGTAGCGCCCCTCATGCACCGACAGCTTCCTGCTAATGTACAGGATGGGGCGGTCCTCCCCCTCCACCTCTTGGGACAACACCGCCCCCAGCCCTCTGTCCGACACGTCGGTCTGCAACACAAAAGGGAGAGAAAAGTCAGGGGAGTGTAACAGTGGCCCCCCACACAGTGCAGCCTTTACTTCAGAGAAAGCCCGCTGGCACTGCTCCGTCCACTGGACCGGATCTGGTGCCCCCTTTTTAGTGAGGTCAGTCAGCGGGCTGGTGACGTCCGAATAATTAGGTATAAACCTACGATAGTAGCCAGCCAGCCCCAGGAACTGTCTCACCCCCTTTTTGGTCTTGGGCCTCGGGCAGGCCGCAATCGCTGCTGTCTTATTAATTTGGGGACGCACCTGCCCGTTGCCCAAGTGGAAGTTCAGATACCATACTTCCACCCGCCCAATCGCACACTTCTTCGGGTTGGCAGTGAGACCCGCCCGCCTCAGCGACCTAAGGACGGCCCTCAGGTGTTGCACGTGCCGCTGCCAGTCGTTACTATAAACGATTATATCGTCCAGATATGCGGCCGCATAGGTGGCGTGGGGCCGGAGGACCCTGTCCATCAGCCGCTGAAACGTAGCAGGCGCCCCAAACAGCCCAAAAGGAAGTGTGACGAATTGGTGTAAGCCGAACGGAGTGGAAAAGGCCGTTTTTTCCCGGGATAGTGAAGTCAAGGGGATCTGCCAATATCCCTTCGTCAAATCCAGTGTCGAATAAAAGCGAGCCGTGCCTAGTCGATCAACAGATTCAGCAGCATACAAAATGTGGGGGCATACAGGGTATACAGGTTAATCAGGGTTAGTATATATGAGAGTTTTTTTCTTTGTTGTTTGTTTTTTGTAAAGGCTTTACCCCGTTTAAAACAAAACAAAAAACAAACAACAAAGAAAAAAACTCTCCTATATCCTAACCCTGATTAACCTGTATACCCTGTATGCCCCCACATTTTGTATGCTGCTGAATCTGTCCTTTTTTCAGTAGCTTTGTATAAACAATAACCGCTAAATGTAATGCAATGTTATGTAAGGTGATCGCCTAGGCATTCTCATTGTGAAAAGTAAGTCACATGTACATGGACTGGCATTCAATGTTGTATTTGTTCCTTTCTATTTGTTTTTTGTCTGTTCATATTCTTTTTGGGGGAGTAAAGTCAGTTTAAAAACGCCGTTAAATGCATAGGCCTATAGGCCAAGTTTAATGACCTTGAGGTTATCAGAGGTCATATGTCGTTTTACAAATGAAAAATGAATTCAGCACCCAAACATTTAACAAACAAGGCCATTTGCTAACTTCATTAATCATTTTAGTACATTTCATTCCTTAGAAAGCTGAGAAACTGGGTTCAGCTGAGACGTTTACAGGCCCAAAGTTCAATGACCTCTAGAGGTCAACAGAGGTCAGATAGAGCTCGGCATATTGCAGATTTGAATTCGGCACACCCAAATTGACAAAATAAGACTGTTTGCCGACTTTGTCTCAAAAATGCCTTTGGGTGTCACAATTCTGGATTTTGGTACCAGTCTACGACAAAATAGCGATCAGAAATGCATTCCTATATTTAATAAAATGAGATAAATAGAATCTTGATCATAAAAAATTTGCCTTCAGTTCTCCTTTAAATCAGGATTCCTTTTATGGTTATTTGAACAAGCTGGAGCACAGCAAAAGTCATTTTCCCCAGTGTGACTTTGAAAAAATGACTGACGTTATCTGACTTAGTAAACAAATATAGCTCCTGGTTACACCCCAAGGCGCAAAGCATTATGGGTAATGTGAAAGTAGTCAATAGTGATGCAACCATCGCTTCATCTTTACCTAAAGAGAATGATGCAGCGGCACTTTAGTGTTTTCGTAACTCCTAGAGCTGCACTGCATTCTGGGACTTTGAGTCCATGTTTTGAGTTTTCAGCAATCTCTCCACTACTTCTACTCTGGATTTCTAATTAATAAGATGTCACTAGGAAATGGTGCGTGAGAAAAGAAGCTCTTTTAGTTTGATGAAACAGAAACCTGACGGGTTTTTCTTTGCCGATTATTATAACTGTATGGAACTAAAATACAACACCCACCAGGTAACAAATTCAGGGCTTTGAACCGGTTCAAGGAACGAAAACGAAAACCGGGAACTTTTTCTATTTCACATGGAACAGAAACGAAACCAGAAACTTTATTATTTTTTATGTTCCGGAACAGAAACACTTATTAAAAATAATGGTAACCGGTTAATACCGGTTTTGATTTTGTTCCTCAAAGTTTCCGTAGCCTACAAATAAAAAAGTCATTCTTCTCCTGCGCAAGTTTCTATGACCCGCTGGGGTTCACTTCCTGTGTGACGTTCGCTAACTGAATGGAGAGAGCGGGAGGGTAGACTACTATCACGTCTCCACATCTTAAATAAGAGGTAAATATTGCAGTCTATCGTTATTCAAAAACGTCAATTTCAAACACGATATCAATATATTTGTCCACGTTAATGAGAGGCTCGCGAACATTAAATGACGTTAACCTCTGTTAGCCTATCAATGCATAGGGCCTGACTAGCCTTTGGTAACACACTAAACGAATTATCTTTCATTTTTGGCACTTTTTCTGTTTGTGCAGATGGGAAGACATACTGAGAATCCAAATCGCCAACATTTGAAATAATAATTGTTTTGAATTATTTCTTGTCTTATTTAATGAAGGTTGTAATTAGCCTACATTTGGCTTAAGCTGGATGAGACAGAGACATAATTTTATAGCCATTTGTTAAACAGCTGACAGGGAACGTAATTAACCGTTCCGGGAACGAAATTTTTTTGTTCTAACCGGTTCGGGAACGTCTATTTAATGGTGGAACCCAAAACCGGAAACGTTAAAATTCCGTTTCTGTTCGGAACGAACCAATAGGAAAAAAATTCTGGTTCAAAGCCCTGAACAAATTAGTAGCAGAATTGCTAAACACACCACAAATACGGTATTGAATGTGGCGTTTTCCTTTGAGTAATCCTTCATGACGTCTGGAGAGAATTGAATAACCCCACTTCACCCTCATTCCCCCATGTCTTACACCTCTTCAGGCAATTTCATCGAACGAAAGTGCAATACTTTCGTGCATTTCTATTGCAGTTGTACTTCTTCGTGTAACTTCATTTCATTACAGTGCAATATTTATTTCAATTTCTTTCTTTAGTACAATATTTAACAGTTATTCCATGAAATCAAGTCGTACATGAGCTGATAGCCGATGAGGCACGTAGCACCGAGTCGGCTATAAGCCACGTACAATGAGATCGAGTGGAATAACTGTTTTATTCTATCCACATTCGCTGGATTTTGAGAAACGGAACATTTTTATTTTTATTTTTTGAAAATCTGGTAAATAAAAACTTCACACAAAACGTCTGATAAAATCATTTCCACTTAGAAGGTAAACAAACCGGCGAAATGACAGGAGCAATTTGTGAAGAATAGTATAATAATAATAATAATCATAATAATTCTTGAAAAATAAGATATGTTTTTACCATCAAATACTTTCATTCCATATTTTGTTGCTTTTTTTGTGGTTTTGTTTTCAAGTAGAGTTTTTATTTCGTCCTCGGTTGGTTCAGTAACACGCTCCGCCATTTCTTCTTCTTCTTTAGGGTTTTTTTGGCAGTTGGCAAACCAACTTAAAGGTGCATTACCGCAACCAACTGGGCTTGAGTGTGGAACAGGTGATATTAGAGGGAAAAAAAACTATATTCTTTTTGCTATTTCTGTTTCTTTTAAATACTTGATAACATAGTAATATATCTGACTTGATATGATTAGTTTTTTCTTTTTAATCAGACATCTAGTTTTAGGTTTGTTTACCTGACATGTTTCGACGTACGTAACTGTCGTCTTCCTCAGAGTGTCACCGGATGTTGTTGGTGACGCATCTTATCAGCTGATGTTTCCGAAGGCAATATCCAAAGGGGCAGAACAGGTCAAGAACAACAAGACACAGAAGAAAGAGAAAAAAACTAAGCAACAAACAAGAACACAGGGGAGTAGTAACATCGCCATACATCAGAGGAATAACGGAACGCATTCAAAGAGCAACGAGGAAACACAACATTAACACACCTGTAAAACTACACACAACACTCCGTCAGATCCTGGTTCATCCCAAAGACAGAATACATCCGGAAAACAGATGCAACACCATATATGAGATTCCATGCCAATCATGCAATAAAACTTACATCGGGGAGACAGGAAGGAGTTTCAACACAAGGAAAAATGAACATAAGAAAGAGTGCGAAAAGGAGACATCTACAAGACAAATCCGAACAATAAAAGAAAAGGCACAACAGGAAAATTACAAGTCAGCCATAACAGATCATTGCAAAAGAGAAAATCACATTATGGACTGGGGGAATGCCAGAGTCATCCGCACAGAAGATAATAAACATCAGCGCTGGATCAGGGAGGCCATAGAGATCCGAAAGCGAAGCCTGAGGACCATCAACCGGGATGAGGGAGCATACATGCTCTCCCATACCTGGAGTGCCATCTTGCAGGGGACGAACAGACAGTAGAAGATGTGACCGACCTGTCAAACCAGACAGGAAGGTCACGCCTTCGGAAACATCAGCTGATAAGATGCGTCACCAACAACCAGTGGCGGCTCCTGAATTTTTTTTCAGGGGGGGCAATTTTCCCCCGTTATGTCTACACGGACCATAAATGTGCACAGGACTGAAGTAAATTGACCTAGGTAGCAAATCAATTGGCCGAACTTGTTTTTGCCTGGTAAATTCAGATATCAATATAGACAATATCTCTTCTCTCCACTAGGTGGCAACACTAAACAAGTTAAAGGTGGCAAACTAAGGTAGCTGAGTAAACTAGACCCACCCGCCTAGCGGCCAAAAATATTTTTGCCTACGAGTGGCAAATATTCACATTTAGTCTGGCTTGCCAGGCTAAAACTAAGGAAGATTCATTGTGAAGCCTTCAAAGCAAAACATTTGGCATCACAATCAATTAATATTACATTACTCATTTGTTTTCTCATATTTTTCCAGTATTCTATAATAAGTAGACACAAATTCTTAATTATAAACATATTCTAATTTCTTCATTCTAAAGAATGCAATTAAAGTGGCAGGATATAAATCCAAAACAAGTGTTTATTTAAGTTTTGAAAAAGATGAAGAAAAGCATATAACCATCAAACAAACATGTGCAGCTTAATTATGTTTTTTTTATATGGAATTGCACCATTTTAACAACAAATAATAATTCTAAATAAATTCTGCAGTTTTTTTTCCCCAAGAATTCCTCCAGAAAGCCATGCCTTAAAAGGAAATTTAAAGTATTACAAGCATGTCAATGAACACAAAAGGCTTTAGTTATTTAGCTATATACACACAAGGTTACACAAGGTTTTGTAGTCAGTGCAACTTGGCTTAACAAGTTGGAAAAAAGGTAAGGCGCTGCTGGCTCCAATGAACACATACTGTACAATATATAAAAACTGAAAATATGCTTAATTTACACCAAGTCAGAGAGAACTTGAGGCTACTGAAATATTCCAAGCATGGCAATGTTAAACTGCCATCGGTAACACACACACACACACACACAAAAAAACTTTTGCCTAGTAAATTTAAATATCAGATATCACTGTACCGTCTGCTGTGCTACTTCCAGGGTGGAAGAGAACACAAGGGTAGCAAAAAAGAGCACTGACTACATCACAGCCAGCTAGCCAAGTTTTCCGGTGGTACCAGTTCTTGTTAAAACCTCTTGAGTAGGTCTTCTCCCCCTTCATAGACACTTGCTTGATGTTTAAATTCGGTCTAGAAGGTCCTAGCTGTTTGATTGCCGTTTTCTCCTCATTGGTACGACGACTAAAGGGAACTTCTTTCAGAGACGCTATCGTATTGTTGCACTCAACACTCGCCATCTTCTTCATAGAATGTTCACACATTTCCCGCGCAAGTTGCGTTTTCCAGCCCAAAATTATGTTCAAAACCCGCCAAAATGCACTTAAAACCGCCCAATCTGGCAACACTTCCACAGCGCAACAGGCGTATTGCAAGGCTGACACTTGCACGATTCCGTGGCACGCATTGGCACGACTCGAGTCGTGCCAGTGCGCAAACTAGTCGTAAACTGGCGTGAAGTGTGCGTAAACCCGTCGTGACTGCGTGCCATGTCGGGACGAGAATTTTGAAATGTTCAAAATTTTGGTCACGACAAAATTTTGCGACCGGGTCGTAAACTATGCGCAAACTGTTCGTGATCTCATCGTGAACTCGTCGGGACGATGCAGGAGGATGCGTGGAAGTGCGCGCCATGCCACAACTGTCACGAACTGCCACGAATAGTTCACGAACAGCTCACGTCGAGTTCACGAGTAGTTCACGACATGTTCACGAATTGGTGCGCGTCGCAGCGTGGCCGTGCCTTCCCACTGACACGGTCACGCATTGATGGCACGAGCAGTTCACGACTAGTTTACGCACTTCACGAACAGTTTGCGCATGGCACGAGCAGTTCACGACGAGTTCACGAGCAGTTCTCTTGGAACAGGTCAGGTGTGATTCTGAGGTAATTTTTGTAGCCCCTTTGATCTTCCTTGTGGAGTTCAGTCAGTAGACTGTCATACTGTCCAAACTCGTGCCTTCTGGTCAACCATTCCCGGACCCACACTTTCCTTTGTGTCTTTCTTCAAGGTGGGGTTGCCTTTTCTTGCTCTTCTGCCTCTTCCAGCCTTTTCTGCTGCTCTTCAACAATGGCTAGAGCAGCTGCCAGGTATAGGCATCTTCTCTTCTCTGCAATGATTGTGTCTCTGGTATTCAGCATGTTGTCTCTTCCACAGCCAATTCAAAAATGACCAGGGGTTGGGGAGGCCCCCTTTTTATATGGCGTGCCCAAGTCGGTACGACACCGTCCGAATTGCGCAAACTCGTCGTGCCAATGCGGGAAGTGCGTAAACTATGCGCAAACTATGCGTGAACTCGTCGTGCCAGTTCGTGAATGCGGACGGGCACGCATTCGTGAACTCGTCGTGAACTAGTCGTGAACAGTGTGGGAGCCTCCCAGTTCGTGCCCCAAAATGGCACGACTTGCCACGACAAAATCGTGGCCAAAAGTCGTGCAAGTGTCAGCCTTGCATAAGACGTAAGCACGCTGCTTGTGCGAGCACATAAAACCTAATAGAAAATGCATTGGGAGCATGATTTTCAAAAAAAACGTACGTACCATTAGTGTCAATGGGAGATTTTGGGGCAAATCTGAACCTGACAGAAATCGCCCCAAAAGGGCGTGGCTACATCAGGCGCGACCTTAGCCTGATTGGACAATGACATTACTGTTGCCGTGGTAGTAGGAGTAGATAAAAAAAAAATCTCCCTCCCTGTTTGGGAGTGCGTCGCCCAAATCGCCCATATTAATGAGCCGCCAGTGCCAACAACATCCGGTGACACTCTGAGGAAGACGACAGTTACGTACGTCGAAACATGTCAGGTAAACAAACCTAAAACTAGATGTCTGATAAAAAAGAAAAAAACTAATCATATCTAATATTAGATGATGAACGTAATCATAATGAACGTAATCGAGAGATATCTGACTTGATGCGCTCTGCCATTTTGTTTTTCTCTACTCATGGTATATGAGCTGATATTCTCGTACTAGAGTAGCCAATCAGAGCGCACGATTGCTCATATCTCATGAATGTGGATAGAATAATTATAGATATTATATATTTTGTGTATATTCTACAGAACACTCCATCATTACATTTTTTTATTTTTATTTTTTATTCTATTTATTTCATTCTATTTGACTCCCTTTCTTCACGACTTATGGAGCATTGCAATAAGCTTTTCACTGCATGTCATACTCTGTATGATTGTGTATGTGACAAATAAATTGAAATTTTACATTTGATTTGAACACAGAGCATGTACAACCCCGATTCCAAAAAAGTTGGGACAAAGTACAAATTGTAAATAAAAACGGAATGCAATAATTTACAAATCTCAAAAACTGATATTGTATTCACAATAGAACATAGACAACATATCAAATGTCGAAAGTGAGACATTTTGAAATTTTATACCAAATATTGGCTCATTTGAAATTTCATGACAGCAACACATCTCAAAAAAGTTGGGACAGGGTCAATAAGAGGCTGGAAAAGTTAAAGGTACAAAAAAGGAACAGCTGGAGGACCAAATTGCAACTCATTAGGTCAATTGGCAATAGGTCATTAACATGACTGGGTATAAAAAGAGCATCTTGGAGTGGCAGCGGCTCTCAGAAGTAAAGATGGGAAGAGGATCACCAATCCCCCTAATTCTGCGCCGACAAATAGTGGAGCAATATCAGAAAGGAGTTCGACTGTGTAAAATTGCAAAGAGTTTGAACATATCATCATCTACAGTGCATAATATCATCAAAAGATTCAGAGAATCTGGAAGAATCTCTGTGCGTAAGGGTCAAGGCCGGAAAACCATACTGGGTGCCCGTGATCTTCGGACCCTTAGACGCCACTGCATCACATACAGGCATGCTTCTGTATTGGAAATCACAAAATGGGCTCAGGAATATTTCCAGAGAACATTATCTGTGAGCACAATTCACCGTGCCATCCGCCGTTGCCAGCTAAAACTCTATAGTTCAAAGAAGAAGCCATATCTAAACATGATCCAGAAGCGCAGACGTCTTCTCTGGGCCAAGGCTCATTTAAAATGGACTGTGGCAAAGTGGAAAACTGTTCTATGGTCAGACAAATCAAAATTTGAAGTTCTTTATGGAAATCAGGGACGCCGTGTCATTCGGACTAAAGAGGAGAAGGACGACCCAAGTTGTTATCAGCGCTCAGTTCAGAAGCCTGCATCTCTGATGGTATGGGGTCGCATTAGTGCATGTGGCATGGGCAGCTTACACATCTGGAAAGACACCATCAATGCTGAAAGGTATATCCAGGTTCTAGAACAACATATGCTCCCATCCAGACAACGTCTCTTTCAGGGAAGACCTTGCATTTTCCAACATGACAATGCCAAACCACATACTGCATCAATTACAGCATCATGGCTGCATAGAAGAAGGGTCCGGGTACTGAACTGGCCAGCCTGCAGTCCAGAACTTTCACCCATAGAAAACATTTGGCGCATCATAAAATGGAAGATACGACAAAAAAGACCTAAGACAGTTGAGCAACTAGAATCCTACATTAGACAAGAATGGGTTAACATTCCTATCCCTAAACTTGAGCAACTTGTCTCCTCAGTCCCCAGACGTTTACAGACTGTTGTAAAGAGAAAAGGGGATGTCTCACAGTGGTAAACATGGCCTTGTCCCAACTTTTTTGAGATGTGTTGTTGTCATGAAATTTAAAATCACCTCATTTTTCTCTTTAAATGATACATTTTCTCAGTTTAAACATTTGATATGTCATCTATGTTCTATTCTGAATAAAATAAGGAATTTTGAAACTTCCACATCATTGCATTCCGTTTTTATTTACAATTTGTACTTTGTCCCAACTTTTTTGGAATCGGGGTTGTAGAACATATAACACATTTCACACCAAATGCAGCGAGTGTGTTAAAAGGATTTCACCAAGTCAGACCAAATCCATGACTTTAGCACATATTGGTATTGACGGAGACGTTTTGATTCTTAAAGCAGATTGCGAGCTCGTTAGACTCTCTCCCTTATCTCTAAATCAAGCTGCAGCTTTTCATTACATCCCCACAACTCTCCGCTCTGGGCTTGACAGCAGCCAGAGTCAAACCACAAACAGTAGCTGATTTCGAGCTCTTAGGAAAGGAGGCTCTCCAGCCCGAACCCATATAACACACACAGGATTAGACTCAGGAAGTGGATTAGTGCTGGATCACAGGGTTTGGGATGTACAGTCAGAAGTGTGAAGTGAAGTCCACACACACATCAAGTTTTCCTCCTTCATGAGCGTTTTTGATTGACGCTCGGACAACATTTCGACCTTCTCAGATCTTCCAAAGACCTGAGAAACCCTGAGGAAGATCTGAGAATTGGTATTTATCACTGACCTGTCTGCAACTGATAACGAAATCAAATCGCACAAGTCTTAGCGTTTAAGCAAAAAAAAAAAAAAGGCATTCGAAATTAATTTTTCACATCTCCGTTCATTTCATGTGAGCTTAGGCCATTATTAAAAAATGTTCTGTTTCCGGTCCACCGGCCGGGTGAGTGCTGTTTGTGCGGGTGAAATTTTTTTTTTTGACATTTTTTTCAGGTTCGTAAATCTAAACTCGAACTTGACATTTCCACATTCCCAGGGCTTTCCACTAAGGCTCATACTAGCCAGCCATGACAAATAAGTAGCCAGCCGGGGGGGTAAACACAAAATAAACTCCTGTGCATGCAGTTCCCAGGATTAAATGTATTTTCCACAGACCATTTATTTATTCACTTTACTCAAATACAAAGTAAAATGGCAGTAAATCTTCTTTCTTTTCTTGCGTATTGCATCATGAGGCGTTCCTGGCTTGTAAATCTCTTATTTTCGGTGCATGACACATTCACGCAGCTGAGCACGCTATGAATTAACAACGACAACGGTCTGCAGTGGCGGCTACACAAACACTCAGCGAACATTTCTCCATTTGTGTATGAAAATACACTCCAACCACTCAGTTTGGGTTCATTTACAACCAACGGTGTCTTTTGATGCCAGCACGTAATTGAACGAGAGAAGACTGGTTTACCGGAGACAAAATAAGCGTCATCTCTGCTTCTGTTCCCTCCGACACACTACTGCCTCCGCCGAGTGCGCGCGCACACACCGCATGTCGGGGCCGCGGATGAGTTACTCTCCCTTGATCAACGAAGTCAGCGGGGAATTAATCACAACTTAAATGAGTGCAGTTCAGTTTGACATTATTGTCAGTCCGTTAGATAAACATTTAATTTTATTAAAATCGAAAATTAATATTTGGAGCCTGTGGGCTACAAAAATAGTCATTAAAGTAGCCGGCTGGACTTAATTGCGTGGCCGCAGACGGCGCTTGTGGAAAGCCCTGTCGAATCAGCTCTGCGCATGCGCCGTGCAGCACAAAAAAATGGCAGCCACCATGAAGGAAGCAGATCCGGAGTTTTCAAACATTTGCTTAAGTGTGAAATCGCAAAATGGTATTCTAGCGAACAACAAAATAGTAAAGATTCAGAAAAACAAATCATTCAGTGATCATTTTAATAGTGTAATTTCATCCGAACTAGGCCTAAGGCAGCTGGGCCATAGAAGGTTCACACTGCATGCTGCACACTACACGCTACACGCGTGTAAAGAAAAGTGGACAAACGTAGCATGACTTGCTCTGGGCCATAGAACGGCGTTCACGTTGCACGCTGCACGCTGCACACTTCACCCGTGAAGCGAGAAATGAACATGCACACTTTTTTCTAGGCGTGAAGATGGAAATTCCAGTCAATGCATGCGGTCACCGCCGCGCCAGCCAATCAGAACGGGTCTAGGGAGATAACTCTATGCTTTCAGGGGAAAACTTCAGAAAAAATATAATTGAATGGTATAATTGAAAAATAGTTCTTCATCGGGATTGTCAAGCAGATTATAGAATGTTCGGTGAAATTCACCACGGGTTTCTCTCAGAAGGAAGTGTTCTCGGCTCCAAATTCTGTTCCTTTTTCTCTTCCTCTGTCTCAGTAAAAGCAGAATGAGGCAATCGTCGTCATCCGAAGAGTCCATATTGTTGGTTACTCGGTCAAAGTAGAACAGACGCAACACGTGAACATCCAAGCATGAAGTTTAATGGCCCAGGGTCCGGTTCTTCACGTGAACGTGTAGCGTGCAGCATGCAGCGTGCAGCGTGAACCTTCTATGGCCCAGCAGCCTAACGGCCGATTTAGAACTACAAAAAGTCCGTGTGTCGGACATTTTAAGTACCTTTGTAAAAGTTTTGCAAATGTTGCAGTCAGCATTTAAAATGCTAACTTAAAGTTTTTGTACAAGTTTCAGTTGATTAAACGGTCATATTGTATTAAATGTGTCTGCTTTTGTAATAAAAAAGTACTGAAAGAAAAAGCAAACACAGCATTGCGATTTCTTATCCATCCATATATAATAAAAAAAAAAAAATCCCTCCCTCCCGACTGAAAATTTTTTTGCTCACCCGGTGGACAGGAAACGGATTTTTTTTTTAAGGATGGCCTTACGTTAAGTTAAATACGGTATTTATTTTACATCCCTAAGAGAACATTTCAAAAATACAATAATACCTAAGAGACAGACTTATTTCAGTGTTTATTTATTATACCACGTTGCCAGCAGGTCAAACGTTTGGTGACGTAAACTCTTGGAGTATCCTTCTACAAACCTCTCAGAATACTTTGCAGGAATTGTTGCCCATTGGTCTCGTCCTGACAGAACTCGTGCAGTGTTATAGTCGAGTCACTACACTGTAAAAAAAAATAGTTGAGAATACTTGAAATTTCAAGGCAACCGTCTGCATTAAGAATTTTATGTTTTGCCAACGATGTGCCCATGATAATCCAAACTATGATAAAACTGTTATCTTTATTAAGAATTCTTAATTAAGTCATTTTTCAATTCCTCATTCTGCCAACATAGATTTCTCTTTTTGCTGAACAGTGGCATTCACAGTAGTACAAAAAGGCAATTGAGATTATCACAATTTTTTTTTTTAGATTTTTTTGGGGCTTTTTTCACCTCTATTTGGACAGGACAGCGTAGAGACAGGAAATGAGCGGGAGAGAGACGGGGAGGGATCGGGAAATGACCTCGGGTCGGAACTGAACCCGGGTCCCCGGATTTATGGTATGGCGCCTTATCCACCTGAGCCACGACACCCCCAAGTTTATCACAATTTATCATTAAACTATACATGCCTTTTTTCATTGTTCTACACAATTACAAAACTTCAATATTGAAATAAAAAGTTTTTAAAACCCACATCGTGGGTATGGCGTCGTGGCTCAGGTGGATAAGGCGCCATACCATAAATCCAGGGACCCGGGTTCGATTCCGACCCGAGATCATTTCCCAATCCCTCCCCGGCCCTCTCTCCCGCTCATTTCCTGTCTCTACACTGTCCTATCCAAATAAAGGTGAAAAAGCCCCCCAAAAAAGTCTGATAACCTCAATTGCCTTTTTGCACTACTGTGAATGCCACTGTTCAGCAAAAAGAGAAATCTATGTTGGCAGAATGAGGAATTGAAAATTGACTTAATTAAGAATTCTTAATAAAGATAACAGTTTTATCATAGTTTGGATTGTCATGGGCACATCATTGGCAAAACATAAAATTCTTAATGCAGACTGTTGCCTTGAAATTTCAAGTATTCTCAACTATTCTTTTTTTACAGTGTAAACCTAGAGTCTGAGTCCAGTCTCAAGTCCCCAGCGTTCAAGTCCAAGTCATTTCGGGTCGAGTCTGAGAACAAGGCTCCACCTGCACCGTTTGACGGTGTCTGTTGCTGCCTTTATGTGAAACCGTTGGACTAACGTTCCCGCTCGACTGCGCCATTTTAATTAACAGGCTACAGATAAAAAGCTTGTTCATCGCTCAGCAAGCCCCGCCCACTATCAACAGGGCAAATAACATGAGAGAGGGTTAACACTAGCTAGTTCATCACTCAGCAAGCAAACCCTACTATCAATAAGCAATGAACATAGTGTGTCACTTACTTTTCTGGGTCGAGTCTCGCCAAATGATGATTGAAGTTCGAGGTTGTCCCCGTCGTCTCCTCGATAGTTCTTCGACATATGGAACACATAGGCTACTGTAGCAGTGCATTTTTTCCCCACTGCACGAGAAGTCTGTATAAGCAAAGCAGACAATCCAAGGGGCGTCTCTCCAGGCATTTTAGCGTCATTAACGTTAGTTTGTTCCTAAATATGACGTATGAACAGGTGAATGTGCATTCATCTCATCATCTCTAGCCGCTTTATCCTGTTCTACAGGGTCGCAGGCAAGCTGGAGCCTATCCCAGCTGACTACGGGCGAAAGGCGGGGTACACCCTGGACAAGTCGCCAGGTCATCACAGGGCTGACACATAGACACAGACAACCATTCACACTCACACCTACGGTCAATTTAGAGTCACCAGTTAACCTAACCTGCATGTCTTTGGACTGTGGGGGAAACCGGAGCACCCGGAGGAAACCCACGCGGACACAGGGAGAACATGCAAACTCCACACAGAAAGGCCCTCGCTGGCCACGGGGCTCGAACCCAGACCTTCTTGCTGTGAGGCGACAGTGCTAACCACTACACCACCATGCCGCCTGAATGTGCATTCTCTTGTACAAAATTAGTATAAAAATTAATGTAGACATAAATATCTTATGGCAAATTATTATGGCATGTTACAAAAAAAAAAGAAAGAAAAACTCAGAGTCCTCATCTCCAATTTACGAGTCCGAATGCAATTAATGCACGAGTCCGAGTCATCAGTGCTCAAGTCCAAGTCAAGTCACGAGTCCTTAAAATTAGGACACGAGTCCTGGACTCGAGTACTACAAGCCTGGGCTCGTGTCAGGTTCTTTGCGATGGCCAATCAAATACTTTCACTATTTGCGGTTTGCTTTGGATTATTGCCCTGCTAGAAGATCCAGTTTGAACATTCCAGGTGGTCTCTTGAACTTCCAACATTCTGAAGTGTGACAGTCAATTTTCCGGTAAAACACCCCCTCCCCCTGCAGGATGCTCCCACCACCATGCTTCACAGTTGGGATTAAAAGCTTCACTCCTTTTCCTCCATGCATAGCGCTGATCATTATGGCTGAACAAGTTGAATTTTTTTTTTCATCTGACCAGAGAACTCGTCCAACAGGCTGGTGATGACCTGGAAAACTTTGTCGTCTTCTTCTTCTTCTTCTTCTTTTGGCAATGTCAAACTCTCATATGATCATGATTAAACATTTCTATAAGAATATGAATGACTTCTCGTGCACTTCAAAGAGCACTGAAAGTGTTCAGGATACACTTTGGACTGATGAGACTCAAGTTCTGTTGAAACGACATGCTCTTATTTCTCCATTACGGATTCTAGAGAATCCAGAGTTCCTCTCAGTACTGACAGATGATACCATTTCGCTGTTTCCAGTACATGGCAGACTGGGAGTCTGAAAGTCGCATGGGAGGAGACTAAATCCCACCCCTAATCTCTTAACTTGGGTTTTCTGAAGAATTTTTTTTTTGCGCTAGCGCAAATTGTTACTCTCACTCAGGAACCTTCCTCTTCTTCTTCTTCTTCTTCTTATCCTAATGTTTTTAGGACGCTATTTCTCCCTCAGTTTTCAACCAATCATCAACAAATTTCACATGAAGAATACTTCTGGGCTGAATTACATTGCTGTGACTTTTGGTGCTGATCAGGATCACTGAACTGGAATGATCCATGAAAAACGGGCTTTTTTCCTCACTAAGAGTCATTCTCTATCTCTTACCATTCCTCATCTATTGGGTACAGTGATCAGATGTCCCGGTTTGTAAGCGCTAGTGCAAATTAGTGTGACTTTCGTCACAGTATCTGTCTAGTTTTTATTATTATTATTATTATTATTATTATTATTATTATTATTATCTTAACTTATTTTAGGATGCTATTTCTCCTTCAGTTTTCAACCAATCATCAACAAATTTCACATGAAGAATACCTCTGGGCTGAATTACGTTGCTATGACTTTTGGTGCTGATCTGGATCACTGATCTGGAATGATCCATGAAAAACGGACTTTTTTCCTCACTAAGCATCATTCTCTATCTCTTACCGTTCCTGATCTATAGAGTACAGTGACCAGACGTCCCAGTTTGTCAGAGCTATCGCAAATTACTGTGACTTTAGTCACAGTATCTGTCTAGTTATTTTTTATTTTTTAATTAATTTATTTATTATTATCCTAATGTTTTTAGGACGCTATTTCTCCCTCAGTTTTCAACCAATCATCAACAAATTTCACATGAAGAATAACTCTTGACTGAATTACATTGCTATGACTTTTGGTGCTGATCTGGATCACTGATCCGGAATGAGCCATGAAAAGCGGGCTTTTTTCCTCACTAAGCATCATTCTCTATCTCTTACCATTCAGGATCTATAGGGTACAGTGATCAGACATCCTGGTTTGTAAGAGCTAGCGCAAATCACTGTGCCTTTAGTCACAGTATCTGTTTATTATTATTATTATTATCCTAATGTTTTTAGGATGCTATTTCTCCCTCAGTTTTCAACCAATCATCAACAACTTTCACATGAAGAATACCTCTGGGCTGAATTATGTCACTATGACTTTTGGTGCTGATCCGGATCACTGAACTGGAATGATCCATGAAAAACAGGCTTTTTTTCCCCTCACTAAGCGTCATTCTTTATCTCTTACCATTCCAGATCTATAGGGTACAGTAACCAGACGTCCCGGTTTGTCAAAGATATCGCAAATTACTGTGACTTTAGTTACAGTCTCTGTCTAGTTATTATTATTATTATTATTATTATTATTATTATTATTATTATTATTATTATGTTTTTAGGATGCTATTTCTCCCTCAGTTTTCAGCCAATCATCAACAAATTTCACCTGAAGAATACCTCTGGGCTGAATTACATTGCTATGACTTTTGGTACTGATCTGGATCACTGATCTGGAATGATCCATGAAAAACAGGATTTTTTTTCAATCACTTATAACTCTGTCAATTTTCATGATTTTTTCAATCAAACATTTTTTTTAAAATTTTGTTCAAGGCAGCAGGGTGCAACTTTTCCTTGACCTTCAATTGACAAAGGTCAGCTAGCACAAATTACTGTGACTTTAGTCACAGTCTCTATCTATTTTATTTTTTAATTTTTTTTATGAACGAGTGTCCTGGTCACATCCCTGGATTGTCAAAGATCCAGTGTTAATCCTTTAACTGCTCGTTGACTCTTTCTCACTACCAGTAAGCGCTTATCCTTGTCAGGGTTGCAGTGGATCCAGAGCCGATCCCGGGAACGCTGAGCATGATCTGAGAACACATCCTGGAAATATTACAAATTTACAAACAGAAACACAGGAAGAGAAGAAGAGTCGCTCAATAAATGTTCTCAAGCTACACCTTCACAGTCCTGGAGAGATGTGTTGAAATTTGTGTTGAGATATTTTTACTATACATAACCTTGTAGCCACCAAACCGGTACTCGCCCTGCAGCTCAGACAGCGTGTTTCACACCAAACCAGACATTCACATCTTCTAGAGACAATAACAACACGTGGGTGACAGATACAGCGCCGTTCGAGACAATTTCACTCTCACTCTGTGTCTGGATCTCGCTGCAGATCTTTCATTGGGTTTCTCCAGCATTATCAGAATGATATGATGAGTTTAATGAGTTTAAACACATCTGACTGTGTAATAAATATCAAACAGATTTTAAAAAGGTGGTTTTCTTTTAATAAATGAAAGTAAAATGTTGGCATTATATACTCAGGCTCTCGAGGTAAGATTTTTATCTGAGTGAATGAGATGAGAAAAAAAACATCTCCTTGTCTGACTGCCTTACATGAAAAATCTCCCTAAAACTCTTTCATTGGGATTTTTTCCTGCTGACTCACCGCTTCGACAGTTTTCATCTCATTTCTTTTCTTTTAATGGCTCGTGTTTTTTCCTGATTCTTGACTTAAAATAAGAAATTAGTTCCTGAATGTAGCTGCAGTTCTGAGAGTGCATACAAAACATCTCATTATATTCCATATAATACACACACACACACACACACACACACACACACACACACTGATGTGCGTACAAAGACATCTTGTCTTTTCTGTGTCACTGCCACTGATTTTGATTCTGTAATGAAGACTCAGTTGCAGTGCCGAGGTCAGGAGCGATCTGTGACTGAAACCGTCTCTGCTCCTCTCGTCCTCAGTACAGGGAGGAGGAGTCTGAGGGTCGGGCGGAATGAGAGTCGTCTCCTGAACACTAATAACAGGAACAGACAGGAGGACGAGGCAGGGAGCGACGCCGTGGCTGTGAACCACAAACAGTGTGAGAGCTGCAGGGGAGAGATGCATCACTGTCCTTACTGACGCACAGACAGATAGATAAGCAGGCAGACAGCCACAGGTAGAAAGACAATGACAGACAGACAGGCAGACTGACAGGCAGACAGTGACAGACAAACAGGCAGACAGACAGACAATGACAGGCAGGCAGACACACAAACAGACAGCGGCAGGTAGACAGACAGATGGGGCAGACAGACAGGTAGATAGATAGACAGACAGATGGACAGGGACAAACAGACAGACTGACTGACTGACAGACAGACAGACAGTGACAGGCAGGCAGACACACAAACAGACAGCGACAGGTAGACAGACAGACCCACAGACAGATAGATAGATGGAGAGACAGGGACAGACAGACAGGAACAAATAGAAAGAAAGACAGACAGACAGATAAGCAGGCAGACAACCACAGGTAGACAGCGACAGGTAGACAGACAGACAGATAGGGACAGACAGACAGGTACATAGACAGACAGACAGACTGACAGATAGACAGGGACAGACTGACAGACAGACACGCAGACAGGCAGACAATGATGGGTAGACAGACAGACAGACAGACAGAGACAGATAGACGCACACACACAGGTAAACCGACAGACAGACAGGCAGACAATGACAGATGAGCAGACAGATAGAGACAGACAGTCAGACAGACAGGTAATTGAATGCACCTGAGAGACAGAAAGAGATGGACAGTGACAGAGAATAAATCGAGGTGTTCTATTTGCACCTAATGCTTTTTTTTGGTATGTGAAAGATGACATTTGAAAAACAGGATAAAAATGCGCCTTGTACACACACACACACACACACACACACACACTCATTAGTAAAGTTGTGTATTGGACATTTTTTCTCTTCCTGAACAGACAGAAGCTCAACTTTTTTTCCTTTCTTTTTTTATTTTTTAATCTTTGCTGAATTGACTGAAACTCTACTGAAAACAGGAATACGCTGAGTTGTATTGATTTATCCTGTGAGCAGAAATATCATATATTACTGTTTCATAAAACTATTTTTTTTGTTCTTCCATCATCCTGTAAGTTCAAAATTAACAAGAAAGAATCATGAAAGGGAAAATGTGATAAATTAGTGGCAGGTTTTCCTTCATTATTGTTGGATTCACATTGCAATATTTTGTTTGAAAATGTAAAAGATGTCATTAATATTTTTACTTCACTTTTAAAATTGAATGTTTGGTTTGTTTTCTCTAATTTGCTGATGCAGAACAAAGATCTGTCTTTGGCCTTTTTGGCAACATTTAAACACTTACCGTGGGTGCCAATATTTATGAAACCTTGATTGAAACTGATTGTAAGTTGGCATGATATGGAAAACTATGACTGGCATGTCCCTTTGTCCCTTAATAATCAATAATGAATCAGTGCTGCTGTGATAAATGTGTTGGCTCTAGTTCCCCCTGGTGGTCAGATCGTGTAATGACGCCGATATAAAATAAATGACTTTTATTAAAGCAAACTGTAATCTTTTACAATTTAATTTCGATTATTATGGCTTACTATTAATCTATGGACACACGAAACTATAAATAGAATAATAAATAACGATTATTCTCAAGTGAAATGTGTGATAATGTAAATTCTGCTTTTTTCTTTTTAAAGCTAATTTTTTTCTCTCCAAAACTTTTAAACCTCCCTGAGCAAAAAAAAAAAAAAAAAGGTGAAAATAGTTTGTGATCTTAATGTTGTTGTTTTTTCTGATTTTCTGTAATTTAAGTGTAATTTGAGGAAGGTATTCAGCATTGCTTAGTTCCTGGAATTAAATCTTAACATTTTTAGATTCATTTCAGTTGCAGGTTTAGATTTAATTATTTTTGAGTTAACAGACTAGTGTTTAGTGATGTACATGATCCACTACTAATCAGCATTTTTATGTACTTAATATTTTTACTGCAAATCTAAAAATCTCTCTGAGTCTATAATCTGATGAGACTTCCGGTTTAGGACTTTTATTATGAAAGTGGCTCTTTTCACAATGTTGGGAATTCCGCATTTGTTCAGTGATTCAAATCAGTTGGCGCAGCTTTAATAATAAGAGTCAACTCTTTCGACTCCCAGTTGACTCATTGCTATTCTTTTTTCCTAAACCGGACAAAGTTTGGAATATTTTGACCACTGTTTGTAGTTATTTGTTTAACCATGGCTGAAATTGTTTAATAAAAGCTTACTTTGCTTCCTAATAAACAAAAAGACTTTCCAAAGCTCTGTAAATGTGCATTGGCTCATAATAATGTTCTTCTAGCTAATGTTCTTGCTGTGTATGTGCTTCATTAAGAAGATTAATGTAAATTTATCTTTATAACTGAGTTCCTTTTGTATATAATACACGGTCAACATTGTTTAAGAAAGAGAAAAAGAAGAAGAAAAACCTCAAACAGCTCGAATGGATGTGCGAGTCGGTTCTAAAAGAGCCGACTCAAAGAGCCGATTTAAAGAGTCGACTCGTTTGTGTAGTTGCTGGAAACATGACTGATAAATGAACTATGACATGATTATTAGCTTTTTAATTTCGTTTCCAACATGAACGACATCATGGAGGAACAGGAGAAGGAACAGGATAATCTGGTAGCCGGGTCTCCGTCCATGAAGGTACATTTTATTCATTTTATTTTGTTTTCTTTTGTAGAGGCTAGCTAATTATGCTAAGTGTTTTGACAGGGGTTAGCTAGCGCTTAAGTTGTCGTTGATAGTTACACAGAGGCGCTAATATTAACGTTAAATTGTTTTATTTTTATTTTATTTTCAGGATTTGTATCATAAATGGCATGTAATCATCAAATAAGTCGTTTGTGAACACTGTCAGCTAACAAACAAACAAATAAATAAATAACGGCTCGTGTTGTTAGCGGCTAGCGGTGCTTTTTTATTTACTTTATTTTTATTTATATTTTTTTCTCAGTCTATTCAAATATAATTTTCACTGTTTAACAGAAAAGTGTAATCTACTTTTATCCATATGCGGAAAATAATAAATTAACTTGAAAAAAAAATTAACGGAAAGTTTTGATCAGACATATCGTGTAATATCGCGATATTTCATTCATTTTCAATCCAGAACGAGAACATATTTTAAAAGGATTAAATAATAAACCTAATGTCTCACTTTTAATATTGCTTTAGGTTTAGTTACAATTTTTTAGTGTAATTAAGCTGAAAATTAAAAAAAATGCATTTCCATGCCTTTTATTGTTTTCATTTTTATTGATAATGGGGTGCCAATATTTTTGGAGGGCCCTGTGGAGCTCTTATTGGATTTGGGTCTTTAAAAAATAGTTAAAATATCATAAAATCATGATTCATTAAGTTTTCAGGGCGGCACGGTGGTGTAGTGGTTAGCGCTGTCGCCTCACAGCAAGAAGGTCCGGGTTCGAGCCCCGGGGCCGGCGAGGGCCTTTCTGTGTGGAGTTTGCATGTTCTCCCCGTGTCCGCGTGGGTTTCCTCCGGGTGCTCCGGTTTCCCCCACAGTCCAAAGACATGCAGGTTAGGTTAACTGGTGACTCTAAATTGACCGTAGGTGTGAATGTGAGTGTGAATGGTTGTCTGTGTCTATGTGTCGGCCCTGTGATGACCTGGCGACTTGTCCAGGGTGTACCCCGCCTTTCACCCATAGTCAGCTGGGATAGGCTCCAGCTTGCCTGCGACCCTGTAGAACAGGATAAAGCGGCTAGAGATAATGAGATGAGATATTGATCATGAGGTTGGAGTACACATGAGAGAGGTGGGTTGTATAGGACAGAGTAGAGAGCAAATAACTCCCCTCTGTATAGCCTTTTTCGACCTGTGTAAGGCTTTCGATTCAGTCAATCGCGAAGTCTTATGCATGATCCTAAGGAAGTATGGCTGTCCAGATAAACTGATCAGACCAAAAAAAAAAAAATAGTGTGTTTCCGGTAACATGAAATACTAAAATAAGGTCGGTAGGTAGGAAAGTGTTTTTTTTTTTTTCCCTTAATTTTTTTTTTTATTTTGTTCGAAAAAATTAACACAAGTAAAAATCTTACAAAATAGTATTTTGGCACAGAATCCTTTATACCACACATCATAATAAAATAAGTGTTTTAAATCTTTAAACGAATAAAAAAAATATCGCGAGAGTTCGAGTTATGATCTACGGAAGCGATATTTCATGATATTTTCATGTAATAACGTGAAAACACCTTATCAAGAAATAACGTGAAAATAACGTCCTAGGCTACTTCCATTAAAAGCAGACGGCCTAGCCGAGCCTACTGTAGAACTTGGATCGAGCAAAAACATGGCTGAATCCTGAATGACTGCTATTTGTATAAATAGGGGACTACATAGGCGGCAAAATGTAGTGTTTTTCCCTGCCATGGAAGTGCACTTGTATACTGAAAAGGAAGCAATTTGCATTACAGCCTTGAATGAGGATTCAAAATGGGGGCTCGGCTCAGGAGGGCTGATAGAAGTGGCGAAACATTTTACTTTTTATCGTTTCTTTCACAACTTGAATGCGTTGAAACAAAAAATTATGACAAACTAACGCCGCTTACACTAAAATATCGAAGGAAATTTGTAGTAAAAACTTTACGGTCGGCGATTTCGACGCGGAAATTCTCGATCGGTCGGGTTACCGGAAACACACTATTTTTTTTAATTTGGCCTCATGATGATCCGCCTGCTTCGCGACAAGATGATCGTCTCTGTACTACGTGCAGGTGAGCAAGTGGAACCATTTCCTGTGGAAGTGGGTGTCGGACAGGGCTGCGTATTAGCCCCAACGTTGTTTGCTCTCTACATGGGTGCTGTCTTGCAATTAGCAGAGCCTCAACTGAGAAATCGTGGAATTAAAATCGATTACCGATATGATGGCGACTTGTTCAGTCTGCGCCGGCTACACGCCAAAACAAAGGCAACTACAGTGTCGGACTATCGTTAAACTGCACCAAAACAGAACTAATCTATCGACCTGTTTATGCTACCACCACCTCAGCTGTCACTCAACCTGAAATTACTGTGGGTGGAACTGTCCTTCAGGTAGTCCCGCACCTTGGTTGCTTTGGAACCGGTGACGTTTCCCTTGATCGTGAGATTAATAACAGGACCAGTGCTGCTGCAACAGCTTTTGGTAAGCTACGTAAGCGTGTTTTCAATAATCACGAACTTGAGCTCGACACCAAGATACAAGTCTATCATCATACCTACATTACTTCTGTATGGTTCCGAAGCTTCTCTCAGACTACGTACCGATATCAAGTAAAACAGCTAGAGACATTTCACCAAAGATACTTGCGTACAATCCTGAACATTAAGCAGTATGATCGTATCACCAATACTGAGATTCTTGACTGGTGTTCTGTGATGACAGTCCTCGAAAAAAAAGTCTCCCAGCCTTACTTGCCCAATGGGCGAGCAGCACCCAAAACATACTTGCCCAAAAAACAATTCCACTTGCCCAGAGCTTTATTTTATTTTGGAGAGGACAGAATGTGATTTGATTTTTTTTGTTTTTTTTTAATGTATAGGTGAAGCAGCATAATTATCATAAACCCATAACACCAATATATGCAGACACATTCAGAAAGAAAAGTTGTAGTAGCAGAGGAATTAATAATTTAGGGTATATTAAGCTGTAGGGAGTTTTGAATGAGTATAATAATAATAATAATGCTGGAGCTTTGTTTCTGTTATCAAAGGAACCCAGGCCTGTGCAAAATGTCACCGTGGAACCAGAGTGTAGAAAGGAACCTACAGTTCGAGAGAGTTCTACACGTACACGCTGAACTTTACAACAGCATGTGAAATGGAAATAAATCGACTAAGGCAGGAAAAACTATTTTGGATAAAATTGTTATTGTCCGTTACACACCGATCAACCTGTGCGACTCAGCTGTGCCTTTGAATCGAGAATAAATGAAAAGGGAACTGAACATTAACCGTTTATTGAAATTATTATTATTATTATTACAAGAGCGATTATACTTACTATATGACTACGGCTACAACTGGAACGTGCTGATTCTGTTAGCGTTTGTAATTACTGTACCATCCACTATTAGATAAAATAAAATCTTACAATATTGTTTGAAAGTCTAGAGCAAGATATGCGTGTTATTTACCAGCTGGGAGGTCCGTATCGTGAAATACCGTGACCGAGGTCTTGAAAGTACCGAGCGAGGTCAGTATTCAAGGCCGAGGTCGCGCTATTTCACCATACGGACCGACCTTAAGCTGAAAAATAATATATTTATTTTTTTCTTTACCAAATTCTAACAGAAAACGAGAGCGCCCGAAAGGGAAAACCGAGCCGAGCCGCCATTTTGAATCCTCATTCACGGCTGTAATGCAAACGGCTTCCTCCTCGGTATACAAGTGCACTTCCATGGCAGGAAAAAAACTACATTTTGCCGCCTATGTAGTCCCCTATTTATACAAATAGGAGTCATTCAGGATTCAGCCATGTTTTTGCTCGGCGTTAGCAACAGTTAGAGGTTTTTAGCTTTCTCCTGAAATGTTTTCTTTTATTTCTTCTTCCTCAGGGTAGTAAAACTCGCTTTCGCTGTGAACACTGTCGTTATCGCTATCCATGCTGTAAAATTAATGCTATTATACTGAGAAATGCTGGCACAAATTTACCGGATACTGTCCGGTGTTTTGATTCAAGACTTAAGAAATACCTTATCGCAAAATATTAAAATTAAAGCTTTTGCAACAATTTAAAGAATTTTAATCCGCTCCGACCGTTCGCGTAGTAATAATTAAAATCTTTGTTTGATACTAGGGAGGTGGGGGGGGGGAGAATTCTGATGTTCAAATTATTTTCTTTTCATTTATTTTGTTTTTTAATTTTCTTTTCCATTTTAATTTTTTTTGTTCATTTATTTCTTGTTTGTTGTTTGGGTGTGTCTGTCTGCATTTGTTGGGGAGGGTGGGGGATGGGTGGGTCGAGACCGGTTCCGTTTCTGTGTATTTGGTTTTTGTTTGTTTTGCTTAATTTGGGACTGACAGATTTTTTAAAATCTTAGTCTCGACCCGAATCTTTTTTTTTTTATGTATTTTGTTAATATACCGGTGTGTTTGTTGTACAAAATGATTCGAAATAAAGTATAAATAAATAAATTTACGAGATTTTTGATAATCTTATAAATAAATCTTATTAAAAAAAAGATAAATGTTGACAAAAAGTGCTACTCTGTTTGTTGTTGTGAACGAGCAAGTCGCCAGAGGTCCGTACCATAGGATATGGACCCGCTTGCCAGCCAATCAGAGTGCAGGATTTGATGGAAACCAGACCGCGAAAAAATAAATTATTTTACAAATAACACTTCAGATATTGTTTTAACAATAATAAGCATCACTGTATAAATGGTAGCGTGCAGGTAGCTGTGTGACTACATGTCCTTGGGGTTGCTGAGACATGGACGGGTGGGAATAAGATCTAGCCTACAGTTCAATTCAAAGCCCTTTGAGAGTAAATGCTTTGGCTTTCACAGCATTCTGTTCCCAAAAGCTGATGTCGGGGGAGTCTTTACACAAAGAAGGTTTTCTTGCTTCTGTAGGTTTTTTTTTTTTAAACTGTTCTTCCGTGTCGGGATTCTTCGGGAAAAAGAATGTATATTCCAACATGTAGCTAATGCTAACGCTAGGCCACAAATCCGCACCGTCACTTCGAGGAATTTTGCATGGATCAGAACCGCTAATAAGCTCTCAATTCCTTGTATAGACCCCTTCGCATGTTTGTGAACAAACCGACCGTTGCCAGGATGCGTGCGCAGCCTGGACCCAGAAACAATGGCGCTGCCCATAGACCGGCATTATGAGCTGTCAGATTATGCCAAACAATTGTCGTTACAAGATCGAGAATGCTACATAAATAAGTTAACTCTAACAAGTGGACATCGCCTACCGGATCCGTATTTAATTAAAGAGTGGACGGACGATTTTAGTAAGTTTTCCTCTGATACCTGAAGGCAGTCATACTATTTACAAAAAATGTCAAACTCAAAAAAAAAAAAAAAACCTATTTACAAAAGTAGCCTGCCATCAACATTCTGGTTACAGCGAGACTACAACTTGATTAACAATGGGACATTCATGTTCATTTTGTTTTAATCAAATTATGCCAGTGATGTGATGGCAATGTGGCTTTAGCTACAACAGCAAATCCCAACACTAAACAGCAATTTGCAGGAGGTAATGGCATGAAAGGAATGATAGTGTAAAGAGTGCAGCTAAGAGAAATCAGAGCTGCGTAAAAAGCGAGAGGCAGAGAGCAGAAATGAAACTGATCGGGGCGGGAGCTAGGTTAGAGCAGTCAACGTAAGTTGGCATTTAGAGTGAGGGCACACAATTTTACCTTTCCATCCTTGCTTTAAAATTGTGATTTTCGGCATACACAAATAATGATGGCACAAAATCTGGACTGCTTGAGTCAAGCGAGACCTCTCCTACAAACAAAACTGCATGCAAAGCTAATGCCGCTTTTCCACTACAAACGCGGCTGAGTTGGGCTGAGCCGTGCCGAGCTGAGCGGGGCTGTTGGAGTTGCATTTCGACTACAACCGCGCTGAACCGTGCTGGCTGGAAGTGGGTGGACACATTGGGTGGAGTTAGCAAAAGTGGGTGGACGTCAGGTGATGTCGTTAAGCAGCGCAAACAGTGACATCAGTGAGCTTTTAAGCGGTAGTCTCACGACCCGGATAGTAAACAATAAACATGGAGGACATGGAGTCGTTAGTGTTGCTGGTCTTGGTGCTGTGGCTTGTTGTCACCGACAACGCGAACAGATACTGGCAAGAGCGTATAGATGAGGCGAGGCGCGTAAGGCTTCAGAAATTCTCGTAATTCGTAATTCTTCTCCTTCCAGGTTTGCGGTGTTTACAGATCCCAGCGTGCTCGCGGGGCGTGTGTGGGCATGTGAGGACACTCCTCCTCACCAATCAGTGCACAGGGGAGTGTCTGCTCACGCCCCCAGCCTCACTCGGCACGGTTTGGCTCGCTTCAGCCCCACTCCAAAACGGTGCGAGTTTTAGGGGCTAAGCAGGGCTGAAACGAGCTGAGTCGTGCTGTTTTTTGGTAGTCGAAACGCAAGCCGTGTCGGGCTGAAGCGAGCTGAAGTGAGCTGAAAAAGGGTAGTGGAAAAGGGCCATATGTTAACATGCTAACAATATTCATTACATTGTGTAACTATGACCCAGCTAATCAGACAAACGTTACCAAAGTATTTTGCTACATCAATAAACGAAGACTAGAAAGAATAAAAAAGAAAGATTTAATAAATAGCCTGATCTTACCTGTGATGAAGTGGGCGCTGCAAACCCGCGCTTTCATCCCAGTCTACACGTTTGATGGCTTGTAGCCATAGACGTCGGCGATTTTTTTTGGAATGGGTGAGATCCTGCTGGAATTCTGAACATTTTAACCCCGTCACTGCTACGATTCTGACACCCGACAACACAACAACTAGGCATTTCTTCCAAATATTTCTTCTCGTCTCTACCGTCGCCAAAAGTCAGTCTGACCGTCGCTGAGTCTTTTTTGAGTCCAGGCTGCGCGCGCAATTTCCTCTTGCGTATGAATGACGTTTACTGCGAAGGGGTCTATATCTGTCCTGCGCTTCTTCCTGACCTAAGGTTATCCGCGTAATCCGGTAGTAGAGCTTTTTTTTAGCTGTGGTTTTCTTCGGACAACAGCGACAGGCGCCGGACATCTCCGCTTGGCTTCAGTATGCGAACAGCCAATCAGCAGGTCCCGGATGTGTTTACGATTTTTATGTCACGATTTACAACCAATGGGAGGCACCCTTTGTCAGCTGTCCACCAATCACAGGCTCCCGTGCCACAATGGCGGTATGTTGATAAATATTTAGAAAATAAAAGTTACGAAATGTATGAAACCGTCAAAAACAATGAAAAAAATCATTAGAGGTAAGGAACATTATTCAGTGGTCTTGTTTATTATTAACTCCAATTGTGATATAAAAGTTCCAAGTTTGACACCTGCGCTGCTGGCACACGATGTCCTTGACCCTTGTCGCCCGGAGCTAATTGGTATAATTACGTCATTACGTAGACCCCTCTGAGCCGAGTTTTTCCTGTACACTCGAACGCACGCATATTTCAACGAATTATAACAAAAAACAAGGAAATTTGAATGATTTCCTCAAAATATTTGTTGTACTTTTATATACCGTCATGTTGAGGAATAAAAATTTTGAATGCATTTCCCATGAAACGAGACGAGCTGCTTTAGACTGGTTCCCTGCTCTCTTAGCGCCTGTGTTGCTTAGGTTGCCAGCGCTAACTTTTATTGTCCGATCAGACGAGCATTGAGGCTATGCGACAGCAGAATAGATTACGATGGTATGGATGCACATCGTCTACCTAAACGGCTTCTCTTCGGTCAGCTATCTACAGGAACCAGAAGCATCGGCGCGACAAAGGGTAGTATCTCACTGGGCTGCGACTAGTTGGAGACACAACAATTGTGATAAAATATGCGAATTAGCGACAATTTTCACTTGGAATCACACTGAATTGATATTCGTATATTTTATCGCAATCTTCAACTAGTCGCAGGCTGTCGCAGCCCAGTGAGATACACTTGCACTTCCTGTCTCATGGAAACTGACTTGAGAAGGGTTCGCGACGGCTTTGCGACACCAGCGACGCATTTGCGGCTATTTCGAGAGAAATTTTGACGCACAAATTTTTTGAACATGTTCAAAATTTCAGCGACGAAGGAGCGACACTTTGCAACTCATGCGAGGAAACTGAAAAAACCCCGCCAGGGCTCGACATTAACAGTAGCCCGATTTCCTGGGGCAACCATTCAATAGATTCGGACAACCAGACTCTCACAAATGCTTGTCCGATCGGGCAACTACCCAAATATGTCAACTTGCGTGAAAAACGATATTTATTCATTCATATTATAATGAAATTCCATCACGATTTGCGATTGTTTGACTCGGAAAGGCCGCGTCCATGTTGTCATTACGGGATGTTCAACAACTAGCGGAATTCACATTTGCACATCACGGGCTCGCAATGCAGTTTCCCATTGTTAATGATTATTGCGTAGTGCATATTCAGTGTTCTAATCAGACCCTCCAGGATTTCGCGATGTTGCGATTTGCAACTTCAACGCAAATTCAACCAATCCCCGCGAATTCAGGGTGGTGTTGCAATTATATCCAATCACCGCAACTTTCCCACAAATTTGACCAATCATTGGTGGCGTCTTGAGGTGACGTCGACAAACTACCTTCCGCTTTACTTCCGTGTATACGTTCAAGAGAAGCAGCATGTGCGCAATGTTGCCAGATTAGGTGGTTTTAAGTGCATTTTGGCGGGTTTTGAACATATTTTGGACTGGAAAACGTCAGCAGTATCTGGCAACGCTGCATGTGCGAGTCAGTGTTTATGTAGGCTTAAATTCTGTTACTGAAAGTGTGTTATGTTTACAGTGAAGGGCTGTGTGCACTTTACATTATTGTTTTACTTAATACAAGAAATTAATGGATGCCAACATTTTTGCCAAAATGGTATTTTATTTTCCATTGTTTAGGCAGCTTCAGCATCATACTGAGAGATTCTGTTCAAATTGTTTTTTTTTTCTTCTATGAAGCCTGAGCCATTTATTTTATTAGTTTATAATTATTGTTTAATTTAGTCTTCAGGAGAGACTGCCTGCACACAGTACTAGTATTAATAGTTCTTTTTTCTTACATGAAAGCTGAGGCATTTATATTATATTTTAAGGTAACTTCATGTTGTGCTGTGAGGTTCTATGCACTTTAACTTTTGAACCAACGGTTGCATTTGGATAAGTAAAGCCTATTTTTCTGCATTTTTGTAGTCCTGGTAATCTTTTATATTGGTAAAGTTGTTTTATAGGACCATTTCTCAGTGTCTTTTTGTTTTTTTAATCAATAGTTTTTCAGTAATAACAAATATTTAACATATCACTCAATTTTAATCACAAAAAGAGAAAATCGCAACAATTTCTCGCAACTTTCACTTCCTCCCGCAATGTAATCGCAACAAAAACCTAAAAAACACTGCAACTTTCATCGCAATTTTTTGGAAAACCCCCTGGAACATCAGACATTTTAGCCTGCAACAATCACAAAAAAGGCCCGTGGAATCCTGGGGGGACTGCCTATTGGTATGTCCTTCACTACATGACTAATTACCGCATTACTCGCACGGGGCACTAGTGTCAATGCTTGTTGATACAGACAGCGTCTGAGAAGGGTGAATAATAAATTTTAAAAAATGTAATATATGGGCGACCATGTTCTGAGTTCGGGCAACCAGATTTCTACAAATGGTTGCCCAAATGGGCAACCATGTCTCAAAGTTAACGTAGAACCCTGGCGGCCCGTGAATGTTTCAGGACACTTTTGAAACTCTCTCGCGAATGACGTTCGCAATTTGTCGTGGCCCAGTGAGATACTGGCTTAAGAAGAGATTTAACGTGTACCAGTACTGGTCAGGCGTACAGCATGAATCGTGCTTTATACTGTATATTACTTATAGACAAAAGACGTGCACGTTCAGTCCAAAAAAAAAAAAAAGCTGTAAAAGCACTTTTGCGGACAATTTTATTCTGTGAATTACTCGTGGAGGCAGACCCACGGGGAGGAGCTGTTGCCGGCCAGAAGTGGCGTACAGTTGTTGATTCCGGGTTATCGAGTGCGAGTAAACAAGCAGTGTTCTGTGGGTCGAGATTCCCAGTTCCCAGTCAGGTAACTTCAGAACACGTTGAATAAATATAGATCTAATACTTGTAATAGATCTTTATTTTATGGCACATGGCTATTATTTCATGGCATTATGTGCAAGTAGATTTAGTTGTACTTTGGGGTCGAGAGCTTCACCGGCGAAGATCAACAGGTTTAGAATGAGTGCGTCATGTATTGAGAGAAAAATATTGATAACTTTTTACTTTCCTGTGTGCCTACTGCCCAATAATATTATTATAGTTTTTAAATGAAACATAAAACTTGTCACCTTCCTCAGTCACACCGGAGCGCACACTTCCGCATTCGTAAAAGACGATTCACACGCCGTGTCCGAAATCGGTCCCTACTAGGGATGTTAACCGATGACCAATGGTTGACCGAATCAATGTCAACCGGTTAATTTTTTTTTGGTTGTCGGTTAAAAAAATCAATCGTTTTGAAGCTGCCGATTTTGGAGCGGAGAACCTGGAATTCTGTGTTGTAAACGCTTGGGGCATGCCATGTGGTGTAAGGACGACAGCTGACAAATCAGAAACACCCATTCAGTCATGTCCTGCCCTCCCGCCCCAGTTGACGACAGCTGCTACTCGGCGAAAGAAAAGTGTAGATACAGGCTTTTTAGCTTACAAATTACTATTCAGTTTTTTTTTTTTTAATTATTATTAGAAGGCACATGGAGTTTAGTCCTGCCTTGGCCAGTGCATTCTGAAAGTATGTTTCGGTCTGTAGCCAACAATGCATGTTATTGCAGATCATATCTCTCCACACAAACTAATGGCCCTTTTCCACTACCCTTTTTCAGCTCACTTCAGCTCACTTCAGCCCGACACGGCTCGCGTTTCGACTACCAAAAAACAGCACGACTCGGCTCGCTTCAGCCCTGCTTAGCCCCTAAAACTCGCACCGTTTTGGAGTGGGGCTGAAGCGAGCCAAACCGAGCCGAGTGAGGCTGGGGGCATGAGGAGACACTCCCCTGTGCACTGATTGGTGAGGAGGAGTGTCCACATGCCCACACACGCCCCGCGAGCACGCTGGGATCTGTAAACCCGGAAGAAGAAGAATTACGAGAATTTCTGAAGCCTTATGCGCCTCGCCTCATCTATACGCTCTTGCCAGTATCTGTTGGCGTTGTCGGTGACAACAAGCCACAGCACCAAGACCAGCAACACTAACGACTCCATGTCCATGTTTATTGTTTACTATTTGGGTTGTGAGACTACCGCTTAAAAGCTCACTGATGTCACTGTTTGCGCTGCTTAACGACATCACGTGACGTCCACCCACTTTCGCTAACTCCACCCAATGTGTCCACCCACTTCCAGCCAGCATGGTTCAGCGCGGTTGTAGTCGAAATGCAACTCCAATAGCCCCGCTCAGCTCGACTCAGCACGGCACGGCTCAGCCCGACTCAGCCGCGTTTGTAGTGGAAAAGCGGCATATAGGCGCAGATGCCGACTTTTTCATGGCTGAATCGTGCAGATCCGATTTTTTTTTTTTGGTGGGGGGGGCGTTGGAGTGTCTGAATAATTTCATCAGAGTAAATTCTGTATTAAAATTACTAAATAAGCAAATGCCGTTACAGTCCATGAAACACAGGAAGTATGAGAAGAAAACAGTAAATCAGAAAGCTGCGCACATTTGCGCAGCTTCCGTGAAAAATGTGCACAGCTTTCTGATTTACTGTTTTCTTCTCATACTTATACTTCCTGTGTTTCATGGACTGTAACGGCATTTGCTTATTTAGTAATTTTAATACAGAATTTACTCTGATGAAATTATTCAGACACTCCAACGCCACCCCTAAAAAAAATCGGATCTGCACGATTCAGCCATGAAAAAGGCGGAATCCGCCAAAAGGCGTGCCGTTTGCATCCCTGTTTAAACTCGTACGTTAACCGACTTTAACCGGCTAATGAGACTCGGTGGTCGGTCAAGACTTTTTTTTTTTTTTTTTAGTTTTCGCCATCCCTAGTTTCTAGAACACATCAAGAAAACGTGGAAGAAACAGCAATAATGGAAGAGCCGGTTTCTAAGCTGCCTAAAACTAGCAATGGTAATTTTATTTTTTTGTTACATAATGCACTCAGGCTGCCAGTCAGTGTGTGACACACACACACACACACCCTGAAAAATCCTAGCTACGCCCCTGATTTACATGAGAAATTTGGTATTCATTGGTGTGTTTAAATTTACAGACAATACGAACTAATGTAAGCAATTGGCTTCAACTCACATAAATCTGAATTGGAAATGTTTAGTTCACTTTAGCTTCTGCAAACGCACAACTCTACTAAAAGATTGATAAACGACACTCAATGTCCCCAACATTGAAACCTGAAAGCTTTAGAAACTCTAATGGTGATGATACACGGGGCAACTTTTTGGGCAATGTTGCCGAGCAATGTTGCTGGGCAATTGCGTTTTGACTCTTTTCTATTGAGATTGGGCAACATTGTTTCTTTCTGAATGGTTTTGATAATCTCTGGCAACTTTTTGAGATAAGCCAATCAGAACGTGAGTATCGAGTCATGTGACCTCCGGTGAGGTTCGGATCAGAAATTTCAAACAAATATGGCGGCCGCTCAGCGTCAGTGGAGTGAAGAGATGGAGAGACTCCTCATCTGTTTTTACGCCGGTAAGTTGTTATTTTAATATTCTATATGGAGGAATTTACCTCACCAAAGCTCTAAAAAACAACAGACAGCTTGATTAAATGGTCACAGCAAAAATTAAGACATCGATTTTTTTTTTTGTTTTTTTTTAGCTAACTGTTGTTGCCCATTGTTAGTTGCCCTGAAAAGTTGCCCTGTGTCTCACCTAGTTGCCCGTTGCCAGCAACATTGCTCGGCAACATTGCCCAAAAAGTTGCCCCGTGTATCATCACCTTAACAGACCTTTACTTTTTAACAGCACTGTTTTGGGATTTTGCTGAGTTTACCTTCAACTGTCTGATTTTTTTTTTTTCCAAGTAATGAAGTGTGTAGCAGGAAAATCACCGCATTTTCTAAACGCACTCCTGAAAATTACTCATTAACTAGGGGAATTAAATTTGATCAAAGTTATAACTTGTTTTAGTGAAAATAAGTACTAAAATGCACTAGAATGCAGGGTTTTGCGTGTTATGTTATTAAAATATTTTCAGGGGACGTTGCCCCCTCCCCATCTTAGTTTGACTTTCAAAAGTTCAGGGTTTTTTTTTTTTTTTCTTTGCTCCACTTTCTTCTCTATAACCTTAAAGTTGAAACACAGATGCGTAATCCTTTCCTAGCCGACATAGACTGAATCAGTGATGAAGACCTTGCCAAAGATGACCTCATTGACTTGAGGACAAAGGAAATGTTAAATGAATTCAACTCCGAGTCTTGGAGAATTCTGGTGTGCGTTGACCCAAAGCGAGCTATGAGCGCTCCAATTCCCTTTGCTACCACATACCTTTGTGAATCAGGGTTTTCAGCACTGGTTTCTATCAAAACGCAAAGTCGAAATGGATTGGTTTGTCAAAGATGACGTGCGTGTCACCTTGTCAAAGACCACTCCACAGTTTCACGTTCAAGGCAAACAACAGCCGCCTTCTTGAAATAAAGTAGATAACGAGAGAGTAGATGTAGTACATGGTTTTGCCCAAAGCGCTGCTCTGTCTGTCGATACGCTTAGTCGCTTTAGTTAAAATCCGATACGCTTAGATTTATACCGATACGTTAAATTTCCTACCCACAAGTAAGTAGATACATAGGAGAGCAAATAACAGATCCATTTCCATATTAATTGATATTTGTGTTAAACAAGGCCATCCTTAAAAAAAAAAAATCCGTTTCCTGTCCACCGGGTGAGCAAAAAAAAATTCAGTCGGGAGGGAGGGATTTTTTTTTTTTTATATATATATATATATATATATATATATATATATATATATATATATATATATATATATATGGATGGATAAGAAATCGCAATGTTGCATTTGCTTTTTCTTTCAGTACTTTTTTATTACAAAAGCAGACACATTTAATAAAATGACAGTTTAATCAACTGAAACTTGTACGAAAACTTTAAGTTAGCATTTTAAATGCTGACTGCAACATTTGCAAAACTTTTACAAAGGTACTTAAAATGTCCGACACACGGACGTTTTGTAGTTCTGAATCGAGCGTTAGGCCGAGTTCGGATGAAATTACACTATTAAAATGATCACTGAATGATTTGTTTTTCTGAATCTTTACTATTTTGTTGTTCGCTAGAATACCATTTTGCGATTTCACACTTAAGCAAATGATGAAAACTCCGGATCTCTTCCTTCATGGTGGCTGCCATTTTTTTTGTGCCGCACGGCGCATGCGCAGAGCTGATTCAATTCAGAGTGCGCGCGCACTCGCCGGAGGCAGTAGTGTGTCGGAGGGAACAGAAGCAGAGATGACGCTTATTTTCACTACGTTCAGACCGCAACCTGAAACGACCCATATCTGATTTGTTGTGAAATCCGATTTTTTTGTTAGGCCGTTCACATTACCAATTATATGAGACTTGTATGCGATCTCCAATATGAACGGAAAACGACCCAAAAGTGTCCCGCATGTGCAAATTGACACGTAATAAGCACATCTACGTAATACGTAAACAAAAAAAAAAGCGCACTCTTGATGTTTAATGATTTTCTTTTTTGTCTGTTTGTTTGTTTGTTTGTTTAATTATCTGGTTAGTGTTAAAGTGTGAGGTCTCGTGTGTGTTTTTGTTTCTGAACTGAAATGAAAACGTGTAGCCTGGTAACGAGGGTTGACTCCTAAATGTCTCTCTAATTTCTATATAAGTGCACTACATGTTACTAGGAAGTAATGGATTTTTAAACTCTATATAGTGCACTCGAGCTTCAGTAGGCAGTCGTTTGGGATACGGCCGCTGTATTACCAAACTCTTAATTCAGGCTTAATAATTTGCACATATTTATTTCGTCATATTAATAAACTTTTTCTACATTTGTATAAATATTTATTTAGATTGTTTATAGCCAGCTGAATTCTGCAACTTCTCTCAGCGCTGGCTCAAGGTGCAGAAACACCAGTGCAGTTTGCGATGGAGATGAGGCGAGACCTGGCGATGTGGTTTTTGTGGCGGCGGCGGAACTCGCACAATAATCTGATTAATGTGGGCAGCAGACTAACGAGACCGAAGGTGTCAAATTACTGGAAATTTCCAGAACAATCTTATAATCTTGTAATACAGGATGGTTTAAGTTATAAATCAGTTATAGAAACTGTTTTATTTAATCAGGCTAACAGATCAACATCCAGGTCCCTACCAAATCCACCATTAGCTTGATCAGTTCTATAAAAGTCTATTTAAATTCTGAAAACTACAAATGTTGTTGTTTTCCACCAAAGAGGCGGGATTAGCCAACGCAGAATAGTGACGTTTGTCTCTTGTTGATGACGTGTAGGTCGCATGAATGCGACCTGTCCGGTCAGACTGCAGTCGCATGTGAAAATAACGGATATGCATCGGAATTAGGACCACATACCCAAGCGGCCTGGGTCGCATGTGAAAAAATCGGATCTGTGTCGTTCAGACTGTCAATAACAAATCGGATACAGGTCGCATATGGGCAAAAAAAATCGGATATGGGTCGTTTCAGGGTGCAGTCTGAACGTAGTCTCCGGTAAACCAGTCTTCTCTCGTTCAATTACGTGCTGGCATCAAAAGACACCGTTGGTTGTAAATGAACCCAAACGGAGTGGTTGGAGTGTATTTTCATACACAAATGGAGAAATGTTCGCTGAGTGTGTAATTGTGTAGCCGCCACTGCAGACGGTTGTCGTTGTTAATTCATAGCATGCTCAGCTGCGTGAATGTGTCATGCACCGAAAATAAGAGATTTACCCGAAAAAAAATGTCGAAAAACCGGCGTTAAAAAAAATTTTTTCAACCGCACAAACAGCACTCACCCGGCCGGTGGACCGGAAACAGAACATTTTTTTAATAATGGCCCAAGCGGCCTTTTTTTTTTTTTTTTTTCCAATGTTTGTGTTGATTCCGTCAAAGTAATATGTCCGTGTGGTATGATGTAAACAAACTGTAATCTCTTGGCTAGGTCAAGATCACGTGTTCAAACCGTCCACTAAAAATATCGAAATAAAACGTCAGACATCCCGGAATTTTCCGATTCTTTATAAGCGATCTCATTGGCTGCCGATGTTGTCCCCGACCAGACGGACAAAGCCGACTGATTTCAATCACAAAAGTTCGACCAAGTCTATTATCATTATGGCTTCGATCAAAGATTGGTCGACTAAACATCAACAAACCCACATGAGTGATGGCGCACAAAACCAGACGACTGTCACGACAACGAAAACGTCGTCAATTTTGGTCACAGCGACCGGCTCAAAAAGTGCTCGCTGGACAATTTGATCCACATCAGCATGGATGAAAGCAAGATGGACTATGAGAAGGTTGCCAAACATTGGGCCAAGCAAAAGCCGAGGAGAATTAATCTGCTTTAAAGGAGGAGAAAACTTAATTCATTAGTTCGGGTTTGCAGAAAGATTGTGTCCTTATAAACACACTCACGAAGTGAAGTTGTCCAAATGTGTCAAATACAGCATCATTTCAAATAATAATCATAAGCATTTTTGGCAGTGTGACGTCACTGGGATCCATTTAACAAAAGAGGGCTCGGATTATTCTTTCGTTAAAAGCTCACCGTGACATCACACTGCCAAATACGCTTATCATTATTATTCGAAATTATGCTACATTTGACGCTTAAACACATTCATGAAGAGAATTTGTTAATATCAGTACATAATCTTTCTGCAAACTTGAATGTATGAATTAAGTTTTCTTTTCCTTTAAATATGTTTTAATCTTAATCTAGTCCATTTAATAAAGTGCCAAAATTTAAACTTTATAATATGCAGTCGCCTTACTTTTCTTTTCAGTGCATCTTAGTTATACATATATTACGGTAATTGCATCAGAATCATTACAGTTATAGCAATACAGCAACTTATTTTAAGGTGGCAGGTCTTCGGTTCAGATCCCTTTGTGATCAACAGGAGGTCATGATGATCGATTCTCTTCATTGGATTGCATAAGCTGGAGCAAACCACTGTTCATATTTTCATGCACGTTTTTGTTACAACACGACTTGATAATTAAGGGATCCCTGTAGATTTTCAATCTATTATATACCTCAGTAATCCTATAACAAAACAGTTTAACCCACATGTTGAACTTTAAGGTCTCGTCTCGTTGTCTTCCGCTTATCCGGGACCGGGTCGCGGAGGCTGCAGTCTGAGCATGGAAGCCCAAACTTCCCTTTCCCCAGACACCTCGGCCAGCTCCTTGGGAAGAACACCAAGGCGTTCCCAGGCCAGCCGAGAGACATAGTCCCTCCAGTGTGTCCTGGGTCTTCCCCGGGGCCTCCTCCCGGGGGGACATGCCTGGAACACCTCCCCAGGGAGGCGTCCAGGAGGCATCGGAAAGAGATGCCCGAGCCACCTCAGCTGATTCCTCTCGATGTGGAGGAGCAGCGGCTCTACTCCGAGCTCCTCCCGAGTGACTGTGCTTCTCACCCCGTCTCTAAGGGAGCGCCCAGCCACCCTGCGAAGGAAACTCATTTCGGTTGCTTGTATCTGCGATCTTGTTCTTTCGGTCATTACCCAAAGCTCATGACCGTAGGTGAGAGTCAGAACATAGATCGACCAGTAAATCGAGAGCTTCGCCTTTTGGCTCAGCTCCTTCTTCACCACAACGGACCGGTAAAGCGACCGCATCACTGCGGAGGCTGCACCGATCCACCTGTCGATCTCATGCTCTATCCTTCCCTCCCTTTGTGTGCTTGAATGATCCTAGGAGCTATGTTGTCGGGGCATTACGCCCCTGTTAGGGTCTCCCAAGGCAGACAGGTCCTAGGTGACAGGCCAGACTAAGAGCAGTTCACCAAAACCCCTTATGGATAACAATCTATCAAGGACCGTCACGTTGCCGGGTATGGTGCAGCCGGGGCCCCACCCTGGAGCCAGGCCCGGGGTTGGGGCTCGTATGTGAGCGCTTGGTGGCCGGGCCTTTGCCCACGGGGCCCGGCCGGGCTCAGCCCGAAGCGGTGACATGGGCCCGACCTCCTGTGGGTTCACCACCCACAGAGGTAGCCGTAGGGGGCTGGTGCAATGTGGATTGGGCAGCAGTTGAAGGCAGGGGCCTCGACGACTTGATCCCCGAACACAGCGGCTAGCTGTTGGGACATGAACTTTAAGGTGAAATTTCAAATGTGTGTACATTAATACTATTTAGGTCAGAAATCATTGAAACACTGGTAAAATCTATGCTATAATCATGGATCTAAAACCTCTCGGAGACCCTGAAAATGCACCCGAGAGCATCTATTTTCAAAAAATTTTCTGGGGGGGGGGCATGCCCCCGCACCCCCCTAGTTTCGCTTCGCACCTTCGGCCATTGGCGCTCAATTGTCTGTGTATTATCATGCCAGAATTTAGGGCTTTAATTTTTTTTCTGGGGAAAACACTGGTGGTAGTAGTACTAATACTTTTGCGTATGTCATATGTATGAGAATTAAAACCTTGACAAATAAACTACGTTTATACATATTGCATGCAATGTTGTGTTTATGTGAATATTTCTGGGGAAGGGGGTCCATAGCTTTCATCAGATTCTTAAAGGGGTCCGTGACTCAAAGTTTAAGAACCACTGCTATGTAGGGAGTAGTGAAGGAGTGAGCGATTTCAGACACAGGGATGGTAACGGCATGATAATCACCTTTCACTCTTTCGGTTTCTTTTTTGCGATGGGAACGCCCACCGTAAACAGGATAAAATCTGTCTGACATCCCATTAGGGATATAGTTGGGCTATAATTTGGAGGTAAAACCTGTTGCGAGATGGCACACGAATTTGATGCGCTTTGGATGATTCATTTTATGATTTAGGACAGCGATTGGGCTCAATCTTCAGAACTGCGACACTGATGAACACACCCCCCCCCCCCCCCCCCCCCCTTTTTTTTTTTTTTTTTAAATACAACCTCGATTCCAAAAAAGTTGGGACAAAGTACAAATTGTAAATAAAAACGGAATGCAATGATGTAGAAGTTTCAAAATTCCATATTTTATTCAGAATAGAACATAGATGACATATCAAATGTTTAAACTGAGAAAATGTATCATTTAAAGAGAAAAATTAGGTGATTTTAAATTTCATGACAACAACACATCTCAAAAAAGTTGGGACAAGGCCATGTTTACCACTGTGAGACATCCCCTTTTCTCTTTACAACAGTCTGTAAACGTCTGGGGACTGAGGAGACAAGTTGCTCAAGTTTAGGGATAGGAATGTTAACCCATTCTTGTCTAATGTAGGATTCTAGTTGCTCAACTGTCTTGGGTCTTTTTTGTCGTATCTTCCGTTTTATGATGCACCAAATGTTTTCTATGGGTGAAAGATCTGGACTGCAGGCTGGCCAGTTCAGTACCCGGACCCTTCTTCTAAGCAGCTGTGATGCTGTAATTGATGCAGTATGTGGTTTGGCATTGTCATGTTGGCAAATGCAAGGTCTTCCCTGAAAGAGACGTCGTCTGGATGGGAGCATATGTTGCTCTAGAACCTGGATATACCTTTCAGCATTGATGGTGTCTTTCCAGATGTGTAAGCTGCCCATGCCACACGCACTAATGCAACCCCATACCATCAGAGATGCAGGCTTCTGAACTGAACGCTGATAACAACTTGGGTCGTCCTTCTCCTCTTTAGTCCGAATGACACGGCGTCCCTGATTTCCATAAAGAACTTCAAATTTTGATTCGTCTGACCACAGAACAGTTTTCCACTTTGCCACAGTCCATTTTAAATGAGCCTCGGCCCAGAGAAGACGTCTGCGCTTCTGGATCATGTTTAGATACGGCTTCTTCTTTGAAATATAGAGTTTTAGCTGGCAACGGCGGATGGCACGGTGAGTTGTGTTCACAGATAATGTTCTCTGGAAATATTCCTGAGCCCATTTTGTGATTTCCAATACAGAAGCATGCCTGTATGTGATGCAGTGCCGTCTAAGGGCCCGAAGATCACGGGCACCCAGTATGGTTTTCTGGCCTTGACCCTTACGCACAGAGATTCTTCCAGATTCTCTGAATCTTTTGATGATATTATGCACTGTAGATGATATGTTCAAACTCTTTGCAATTTTACACTGTCGAACTCCTTTCTGATATTGCTCCACTATTTGTCGGCGCAGAATTAGGGGGATTGGTGATCCTCTTCCCATCTTTACTTCTGAGAGCCGCTGCCACTCCAAGATGCTCTTTTTATACCCAGTCATGTTAATGACCTATTGCCAATTGACCTAATGAGTTGCAGTTTGGTCCTCCAGCTGTTCCTTTTTTGTACCTTTAACTTTTCCAGCCTCTTATTGCCCCTGTCCCAACTTTTTTGAGATGTGTTGCTGTCATGAAATTTCAAATGAGCCAATATTTGGCATGAAATTTCAAAGTGTCTCACTTTCGACATTTGATATGTTGTCTATGTTCTATTGTGAATACAATATCAGTTTCTGAGATTTGTAAATTATTGCATTCTGTTTTTATTTACAATTTATACTTTGTCCCAACTTTTTTGGAATCAGGGTTGTACTTCGACTCGATCTAGCCAAAGATCAGCTCGAGTAAGTGTAAATATTTCTTATGTGCAGATCGGTTGATAGTGTTATCTTAGACTGGGGTTTGCAGCATGGGGTCGGTGACCAGTCCACTGCAGCCCAGACAAACGGATGAACCAATGACTGCACATCACTGCCAGAACAGCCCATGAAGGAGGCAGCATATCGCTGACCATGCCTGACTGTCGGAGCAGTGACTTAAAACTCGCGTGTACTTGATAACAAATGTTACATGACAGAACCACTGGTATTATACATGATCTTTTGAAATGGCTAGTAATTAAAATTCGCTACAGGTACCCTTGAAGGATGTCCTAAAAAGGACCTTCAAAGACTGTGAGATTTGATAATTGGACCACGAACCCATTAGATAGATCGGAGTGGAGGAGAGCGGTTTGTGATGGTGCGAGGACCTTTGAAAAGAAGAGAGGCGAGCCAGACACAAGGCTGCTGAGAAAATAAAACTAGAACAACCTCCTGGGTAGATGTCCACGCAGATGCCACATGGACCGCCATGCTCGTGT
Source organism: Neoarius graeffei (assembly GCF_027579695.1). Classification (NCBI taxonomy): domain Eukaryota; kingdom Metazoa; phylum Chordata; class Actinopteri; order Siluriformes; family Ariidae; genus Neoarius; species Neoarius graeffei. The sequence continues at coordinate 88,095,827 of NC_083574.1, read as the reverse complement.
CGAGTGGCGATGAGGAGGTGGGTTGCATCCGACGTCCCATCCACCTCATTAGATATGCAAGACGTGAAGTGGTGGTCAGCTGAGCTCACTGTTCACAAAATGTTCGTATTATCGGGGTCCCTTGATGGTCATTAAAATACCCTGCGCTTTTGAGTTGTTTTGGGCTGCTCGAATCAAACAAACCATGAACTGATGATGATGATGATGATGATTTCTTCCGGGTTCCCTGTGAAGTGATAAAGGGTGAAAGTAGGGCTGTGCGATATATTGAATATACTCAATATATCTCCGAAAATTCTGTGTGAGATACATAAAGTTATTATATCGTAACTATAGGGTATTTTATGGTCATCTGCTGACTTGTTTGTTGCATTTGTTTAAAACATTTTCTGGTGGTTTTCTCCCTGTCCCTCAGGCAGTAACGTGAGAGGCTGCCTAAGGCCATTATTAAAAAATGTTCTGTTTCCGATCCACCGGCCGGGTGAGTGCCGTTTGTGCGGTTGAAAAAAATTTTTTTAACGCTGGTTTTTCGACATTTTTTCGGGTTCGTAAATCTAAAATCGAACTTGACATTTCCGCATTCCCAGGGCTTTCCACTAAGGCTCATACTAGCCAGCCATGACAAATAAGTAGCCAGCCGGGGGGAGTAAACACAAAATAAACTCCTGTGCATGCAGTTCCCAGGATTAAATGTATTTTCCACAGACCATTTATTTATTCACTTTACTCAAATACAAAGTAAAATGGCAGCAAATCTTCTTTCTTTTCTTGCGTATTGCATCATGAGGCGTTCCTGGCTTGTAAATCTCTTATTTTCGGTGCATGACACATTCACGCAGCTGAGCATGCTATGAATTAACAACGACAACGGTCTGCAGTGGGGCGACACAATTACACACTCAGCCAACATTTCTCCATTTGTGTATGAAAATACACTCCAACCACTCAGTTTGGTTTCATTTACAACCAGCGGTGTCTTTTGATGCCAGCACGTAATTGAACGAGAGAAGACTGGTTTACCGGAGACAAAATAAGCATCATCTCTGCTTCTGTCCCCTCCGACACACTGCTGCCTCCGCCGAGTGCGCGCGCACTCTGAACTGAATCAGCTCTGCGCATGCGCCGTGCGGCACAAAAAAATGGCAGCCACCATGAAGGAAGGAGATCCGGAGTTTTCAAACATTTGCTTAAGTGTGAAATCGCAAAATGGTATTCTAGCGAACAACAAAATAGTCAAGATTCAGAAAAACAAATCATTCAGTGATCATTTTAATAGTGTAATTTCATCCGAACTAGGCCTAACGCTCGATTCAGAGCTACAAAAAGTCCGTGTGTCGGACATTTTAAGTACCTTTGTAAAAGTTTTGCAAATGTTGCAGTCAGCATTTAAAATGCTAACTTAAAGTTTTCGTACAAGTTTCAGTTGATTAAACTGTCATTTTATTAAATGTGTCTGCTTTTGTAATAAAAAAGTACTGAAAGAAAAAGCAAACACAGCATTGCGATTTCTTATCCATCCATATATTAAAAAAAAAAAAAATCCCTCCCTCCCGACTGAATTTTTTTTGCTCACCCGGTGGACAGGAAACGGATTTTTTTTAAGGATGGCCTAAGGGTAAAAAAAAAACCAATAACGTCACACACTCTTCAGCCAATCCCGGATGACATCTAGGTGCTGAAAGGAACTTGCGGGAAGATTTTCTAGTTTCGGTTTACAGCGCTGACTCAGTTCGTGCAATCGCTGGTGTTGCATAGGCTACCGTGTAAGCTCTGTCAATTTCAGCGGCAAATTAAAAATGGAAGCGGACGAATTGGTTCCTAAAAGAACTAGTAAGGGGTCAGTCATCTGGCTTTTTTTTTTTTTTTTTTTTGATATCGCGAGGAGGACGTGGAACAGCAAATGCCAGTTTGTAAAGTGTGCAAAAAAAACCTGTCGTCACAAAAGGCAGCAGCACTACAAATATGTTCCATCACCTGAAAACTCACCCGGTACAGTATGAAGAGTCTATTACGCTACGTTCACACTGCAAGGCTTAATGCTCAATTCCGATTTTTTTGTGAAATCCGATTTTTTTGTGAGGTCGTTCACATTAACAAATATATGCGACTTGTATGTGATCCTCAGTATGAACGAAAAGCGACCTAAAAGTGTTCCGCATGCGCACTGCAGGATACGACGACGTCACACGCAGTGAGCATGGCCAGTGTTTACGGAAGTAAAACTGCCCGGTTGCGGTATGACCCATCCAATCTAGCTTGAATAGCTGCATCCCCCCAAATGGAAATCAGCTCCCTAACCTCTGCGTCCTTCCATTGAGAAGATTCAGAACCTTCACAGCCCGAAGCGTCCCTCGCATTGATGTCATGCGCAGGGGCGCAGATACGTTTTTTGAACTGGGGGGGACAAAGCTGCCAGCAAACCAACCCCAACATGCCTGTCAAACTTGTTGTGGGTTACCATAGCAACCAAGCTCGAGCTCGCAACCTGTGCAGTCTGCGCAGCTCAACCAACCGAATATCAGTCTTTGTTTTGTTTTATGTGAGTTGTTGCAACTATGTATACACTGCCGTGCACCTCAATAAACCGAATGGTAATTAGTCTTTTGATTTTTCCGTGAGGTTTGCCTTATGCAAAGAAAGACAGCATAGACGTTTTTTCCTCCCTATAAGTGGGGGGGACCGAACGAAGTGAATTTAAATCTGGGTGGGACGAGTCCCACCCTCTATCTGCGCCCGTGATTATGCGCCATGTTGTTGTAACATTTTTGAGAGACCCGCCGCCTACTTCAGCGCAGAATAGTGACGTTTGTGGCTTGTTGATGACGTGTAAGTCGGATGAATGCGACCTGGCGGTTCAGACTGAAGTCGCATATGAAAAGAGCGGATAGGAATCGGAATTAGGACCACATATCCAAACGGCCTGGGTCGGATTTGAAAAAATCGGATCTGTGTCGTTCATATTGTCAATAAAAGATCGGATACAGGTCACATATGGGCGAAAAGATCGGATTTGAGTCACTTCAGCCTGCAGTGTGAACGTAGCCTTAGACTACGTTCAGACTGCACCCTGAAACGACCCATATCCGACTTTTTTGCCCATATGCGACCTGTATCCGATTTGTTATTGACAATCTGAACGACACAGATCCGATTTTTTTTTTTTTTTCACATGCGACCCAGGCCGCTTGGATATGTGGTCCTAATTCCGATGCATATCCGATATTTTCACATGCGACTGCAGTCTGACTGGACAGGTCACATTCATGACAAACGTCACTATTCTGCGTTGGCTAATCCCACCTCTTGGGTGGAAAACAACAACATTTGTACAGTTTTCAGAATTTAAATAGACTTTTATAGAATTGATCAAGCTAATCTGGGCTTAATTTGAGGGGGAGCAAGCCGGAGCGCGCTCCGGAACCTCGGACGTTGGCTCTGGCAGCTATTTACACTGGATCCGGTGATAGCAAACTGCACTGGTGTTTCTGCACCTTGAGCCAGCGCTGAGAGAAGTTGCAGAATTCAGCTGGCTATAAACAATCTAAATAAATATTTATAAAAATGTAGAAAAAGTTTATTAATATGACGAAATAAATATGTGCAAATTATTAAGCCTGAATTAAGAGTTTGGTAATACAGCGGCCGTATCCCAAATGACTGCCTACTGAAGCTCGAGTGCACTATATAGAGTTTAAAAATCCATTACTTCCTAGTAACATGTAGTGCACTTGTATAGAAATTAGAGAGACATTTAGGAGTCAACCCTCGTTACCAGGCTACACGTTTTCATTTCAGTTCAGAAACAAAAACACACACGAGACCTCACACTTTAACACTAACCAGATAATTAAACAAACAAAAAAGAAATCATTAAACATGAGTGCGCTTTTTTTTTTTTTTTTGGTTTATGTATTACGTAGATGTGCTTATTACGTGTCAATTTGCGCATGCGGGACACTTTTGGGTCGTTTTCCGTTCATATTGGAGATCGCATACAAGTCTCATATAATTGGTAATGTGAACGGCCTAACAAAAAAATCGGATTTCACAAAAAAATCAGATATGGGTCGTTTCAGGTTGCAGTCTGAACGTAGTGTTAAACTCTGAACTACTTGCCCACGAGCTAAACAAATGACCATAGCGGCCTCGTTCTCCAAAGCCACCCCATATGTTGCAATTTTCAAGATTGTTTTTTCAGTTTGTGCGACATCTTTGTTGAATAAAAATAGTCTTATTTCAACTCCATTGCGATTAATAAAGTTAACCAAGAATGTTATTTAATCTGCAGGGATTGTAGTGAAAGCAGTCAAGAGTAAAAGTTAGATTTCATGGGGTCCTTTAGAGGAGATTTCAATATATCGTGAAATGGAGAAAATGTATCGGGATATTAATTTTTTCCCCATATCGCACAGCCCTAGGTGAAAGAGCAAAGGATTTTACCAAAAGACAACGAGAAAGGTGGCTCTCGAACCTTTCTCTGCGATTTGAAACGAGCTCAGTCAAATAACACTCGAGTTTGCAATGATCACTTCGTGAAAGGTTTGTAATTTCGTTGAGGATATCGGTGGGCGTGTCATTAGTTTGGAGAGCACAAGAGAAAAGGATACATCTACAGGAAAATTCGATAATATCTGCAATAACGGAACGAAAGCTCGCAGGTATTCGATGCCCAGTCATCTGTTTACTCCTCCTGTTGTGAATTGTGCAACGCTCTCCGTTCATGACGCGTCCTTGATTACAGCGGTTCTGCTAATAACTGGTTAAAACGTGGGCCCTGTTGGTCATAAAGGGGGTATGAGATTTCGCTGAAAAACTGCAACAGGAGCTGAAGGGTTCAGAAGAACGAACTACAACCGAAAGGACTGCGCCATATTGGGTTTTCTGGAAGTGCTAGCCGAGTGAACGAACAGAATTTCTGACGCTACAAGATAAGCAAATTATTATTCCTTTTTTTTTTTTTTTTTAAATCCCCTAAAGGCAGGCAGTAGCAGGAGCAGCAGAACAAAGCCGGCGGTGGATGGAGGAAACAGAACGGTCGAGAAGAGAGGACCTTACATAATGGCCAAATCTCTAAACATGAAACTGCGTGAGTAGAAGCTCCTGGTGGATTTGTATATTTCAGGACACGTCATGTGTGGTTAGTTAAACATAATGATGACATCAGTTTGTTAAAGATATCGCTGTTTTTTTTTTTTTTTTTGTGCGTGTCCCCGTGCGTGTGAATATTTTGCAGAGAAACCCAGAGAGATGGCCAGGAGAGTGTTTAAGAAGAAAAGCTTTTCCTCCGGTGGAGCAGTCATGCAGCAGCCCAGGCATGGAGTTAAGAAGTGAGTGATCGGCTGCGTTACATAAGCTTCAGGCACATTACAGGCATTTAGCAGACGCTCTTATCCAGAGCGACGTACAGCATACCCAGAGCGGCCTGGGGAGCAGTCGGAGGTTAAGTACCTCGTTCAAGGGCACTCCAGCCATTCCTGCTGGCCCAGGGAATCAAACCAGCAACCTTCTGGTCCTTAAAGGAGATACGCAGAGCCTTTTATTTTAAAGTAAATTTCTGAGTGGATAGTATCTCCATCCTTGACTCTTGTATGCTGCATAAATGGGAATAAAAAATATTTTTGAGAGTTAAAATCGACCACAAAGTCAGCCAGCCCTGAGCGCGCGACATCACAGCGGCAACCGGTTTTAAGGCCAAGACCTTTTACAGCTAAAGACCAAAGTCATATATAAATAAAGATTTATAGTGAAAGTAAGAAATACTGTTAGGATAGGTGTTATAACTTAGCCAACATACAGTTAGGTCCATATATATTGGGACACTGAGACAAATTGTTTTTCTTTTTACCTGTTTACTGAAACATATTCAAGTTATAGTTATATAATGGACATGGACATAAAGTCCAGACTTTCAGCTTTCATTTGAGGGTATCCACATTAAAATTGGATGAAGGGTTTAGGAGTTTCAGCTCCTTAACATATGCCACCCTGTTTTTAAAGGGTCCAATTACTTTTGGTCAATTGACTCAAAGGCTATTTCATGGGCAGGTGTGGGCAATTCCTTCGTTATGTCATTCTCAATTAAGCAGATAAAAGGCCTGGAGTTGATTTGAGGTGTGGTGCTTGCATTTGGAAGATTTTGCTGTGAAGAAAACATGCGGTCAAAGGAGCTCTCCATGCAGGTGAAACAAGCCATCCTTAAGCTGCGAAAACATAAAAACCTATCCGAGAAATTGCTACAATATTAGGAGTGGTAAAATCTACAGTTTGGTACATCCTGAGAAAGAAAGAAAGAAAGAAAGAAAGAAAGAAAGAAAGAAAGCACTGGTGAACTCATCAGTGCAAAAAGACCTGGACGCCCACAGAAGACAACAGTGGTGGATGATCGCAGAATAATTTCCATGGTGAAGAGAAACCCCTTCACAACAGCCAACCAAGTGAACAACACTCTCCAGGAGGTAGGCGTATCAATATCCAAATCTACCATAAAGAGAAGACTGCATGAAAGTAAATACAGAGGGTTCACTGCACGGTGCAAGCCACTCATAAGCCTCAAGAATAAAAAGGCTAGATTGGACTTTGCTAAAAAAGCATCTAAAAAAGCCAGCACAGTTCTGGAAGAACATTCTTTGGACAGATGAAACCAAGATCAACCTCTACCAGAATGATGGAAAGAAAAAAGTATGGTGAAGGCGTGGTACAGTTCATGAGTCAAAGCATACCACATCATCTGTAAAACACGGCGGAGGCAGTGTGATGGCTTGGGCATGCATGGCTGCCAGTGGCACTGGGTCACTAGTGTTTACTGATGATGTGACACAGGACAGAAGCAGCCGGATGAATTCTGAAGTATTCAGAGACCTACTGTGTGCTCAAATCCAGCCAAACTGATTGGTCGGCGTTTCATAATACAGATGGACAATGACCCAAAACATAAAGCCAAAGCAACCCAGGAGTTTATTAAAGCAAAGAAGTGGAATATTCTTGAATGGCCAAGTCAGTCACTTGATCTCAACCCAATTGAGCATGCATTTCACTTGTTAAAGACTAAACTTCAGACAGAAAGGCCCACAAACAAACAGCAACTGAAAACTGCTGCAGTAAAGGCCTGGCAGAGCATTAAAAAGGAGGAAACACAGCGTCTGGTGATGTCCATGAGTTCAAGACTTCAGGCAGTCATTGCCAACAAAGGGTTTTCAACCAAGTATTAGAAATGAACATTTTATTTACAATTATTTAATTTGTCCAATTACTTTTGAGCCCCTGAAATGAAGGGATTGTGTTTAAAAAAAAAAAAAAATGCTTTAGTTCCTCACATTTTTATGCAATCATTTTGTTCAACCCACTGAATTAAAGCTGAAAGTCTGAACTTCAACTGCATCTGAATTGTTTTGTTCAAAATTCATTGTGGTAATGTACAGAACCAAAATTAGAAAAATGTTGTCTGTCCAAATATTTATGGACCTAACTGGTATGTATGTATGTATGTATGTATGTACAACCCCAATTCCAAAAAAGTTGGGACAAAGTACAAATTGTAAATAAAAACGGAATGCAATAATTTACAAATCTCAAAAACTGATATTGTATTCACAATAGAACATAGACAACATATCAAATGTCAAAAGTGAGACATTTTGAAATTTCATGCCAAATATTGGCTCATTTGAAATTTCATGACAGCAACACATCTCAAAAAAGTTGGGACAGGGGCAATAAGAGGCTGGAAAAGTTCAAGGTACAAAAAAGGAACAGCTGGAGGACCAAATTGCAACTCATTAGGTCAATTGGCAATAGGTCATTAACATGACTGGGTATAAAAAGAGCATCTTGGAGTGGCAGCGGCTCTCAGAAGTAAAGATGGGAAGAGGATCACCAATCCCCCTAATTCTGCGCCGACAAATAGTGGAGCAATATCAGAAAGGAGTTCGACAGTGTAAAATTGCAAAGAGTTTGAACATATCATCATCTACAGTGCATAATATCATCAAAAGATTCAGAGAATCTGGAAGAATCTCTGTGCGTAAGGGTCAAGGCCGGAAAACCATACTGGGTGCCCGTGATCTTCGGGCCCTTAGACGGCACTGCATCACATACAGGCATGCTTCTGTATTGGAAATCACAAAATGGGCTCAGGAATATTTCCAGAGAACATTATCTGTGAACACAATTCACCGTGCCATCCGCCGCTGCCAGCTAAAACACTATAGTTCAAAGAAGCCGTATCTAAACACGATCCAGAAGCGCAGACGTCTTCTCTGGGCCAAGGCTCATTTAAAATGGACTGTGGCAAAGTGGAAAACTGTTCTGTGGTCAGACGAATCAAAATTTGAAGTTCTTTATGGAAATCAGGGACGCCGTGTCATTCGGACTAAAGAGGAGAAGGACGACCCAAGTTGTTATCGGCGCTCAGTTCAGAAGCCTGCATCTCTGATGGTATGGGGTTGCATTAGTGCGTGTAGCATGGGCTGCTTACACATCTGGAAAGACACCATCAATGCTGAAAGGTATATCCAGGTTCTAGAGCAACATATGCTCCCATCCAGACGACGTCTCTTTCAGGGAAGACCTTGCATTTTCCAACATGACAATGCCAAACCACATACTGCATCAATTACAGCATCATGGCTGTGTAGAAGAAGGGTCCGGGTACTGAACTGGCCAGCCTGCAGTCCAGATCTTTCACCCATAGAAAACATTTGGCGCATCATAAAACGGAAGATACGACAAAAAAGACCTAAGACAGTTGAGCAACTAGAATCCTACATTAGACAAGAATGGGTTAACATTCCTATCCCTAAACTTGAGCAACTTGTCTCCTCAGTCCCCAGACGTTTACAGACTGTTGTAAAGAGAAAAGGGGATGTCTCACAGTGGTAAACATGGCCTTGTCCCAACTTTTTTGAGATGTGTTGTTGTCATGAAATTTAAAATCACCTAATTTTTCTCTTTAAATGATACATTTTCTCAGTTTAAACATTTGATATGTCATCTATGTTCTATTCTGAATAAAATATGGAATTTTGAAACTTCCACATCATTGCATTCTGTTTTATTTACAATTTGTACTTTGTCCCAACTTTTTTGGAATCGGGGTTGTGTGTATTATTCTTCACAAATAGAGCTGCATTTGCAATACTTTGCTAGGACGTAAGACAAATTTCAGAGTTATCTGACATTAAAGTGTTATCAAATTCTCCATTTTCTCCATACTGTGTACTCCGCCATTACTGCTCGGCTCAGGCAATTACTAAAACCTGAGACGGAACGGGATGTCACCGGTTTTAGCAACAACCGCGGGGATGTCACTGCCCGAGCGATATGTCCCATCCTGGGTTTTAGCAACAACTCTCGGCTCACTCCAGGAGGACTGGTGCAACTGAATTCACTTTCCTTTTAATAAATAAAATAAATACTTGTTTTCTTTAATTGTTGGTACTGCATCCTCTTTCAGTACGAGCTTATAGCCAACACTCCTCAACAGATTAGAGGTCTCGTACGAGTCTTCAGTAAAATGTGCAGAGCAGAGGAAAGACCACTTCATAGGCGCCCAATGTGCCCATGAACTTCTCGCAAAACGCATCCGAATCTTTGCAGTTTGAACATTCTTGGGCCATGAATGCAACGTAAATCCACCTTCTGTCGTGTTGCTGCACCTGCCAGCAACACATCTATGTGGCATGGCGATAAATTAGCTCAAAATGGAGGATCGGAGTTGCAGTCAGCTGTGTGTTTTAGTATAGCGGAAATGCCGATGAGGCCGATGGACTTCCTGCTGTGACGTTACAGGCGTCAAGGTCATTCACTCAGACCGCTACCTATAGAAATCACTTTAATCGTAAAAATTACGAGATTAGATTTATTGTTAACGCTTAAAACTATTCCTGTGCCATTCTTGAGGTTTCAAGGCATTTATAAACAAAATGTGAGGCCATGGTTCTGCATATCTGCTTTAAGCTGCTTCGCTTACTTCTATTAGGCCATAACTTTCCAGACTAATAACTGGTCGGAGGTTGAACATCATCTGACCAATCAGAATGAAGAATTCATCATCGCTTGGGGTAGGGTATACATTTCAACAAAGCCGTTTGGGAACAAATCAGAAGATTACTGGCCGTGTTTGATCACAGCATAGGTTCTGGTGTAATCACTTAGCATCAGGGAAAAAGTAAAAAACTCCATACAGCAGGTTTTCTGTTTACAAATATTTACTATGTATACAAATAATACTGACATTTTATACCGTGTGTGTGTGTGTGTGTGTGCGCGCGCTGTAGAGGGAGAGTCATGTTTCACCTTCATGCTGCTTTTCAGTATTGTATTTAAGGGTCATTTTTCCACTCAAAGGGAACAAACATGGAATAACTGTAATTTAGTATAAGTATGCAGGTGATTTATAGGAAATCGTGCGCACTGATCGGTCGAGAAATTCAAACTATTTTTCGATAATCGCCTCGAGCGACTCGCAAAATAGCGGCCGATCACTTCATCACTGTAAGTGAGGAATCATTACGCATGATGAAAGAAAACGCTGTTCCTAAAAGCACTAAAGATGCTACGAAGTCTGGTCTCAAACTATTCAAAGGTATAGCCTCGGTCACAACCGGCCGTACGTGCTCCTACGGCCGGTCTACGTGCAAAAAACGCAAGAAACACATGGAGGGCGCACGTGTGACGTGATGATTTTCGAGCCGCAGACCGGCCGCAGAGGTTCTTTGTCATGTCAAACAAACTGTACGGGCGCTTACATTTTTTTTTCAGGTTGCAAGACAAACTTACGGCCAACGCACGTCTTTCTCCATGAACAAAAAAAATCGGATTTCACAACAAATCGGATATGGGTCGTTTCAGGTTGCAGTCTGAACGTAGTGTTAAACTCCGAACTACTTGCCCACGAGCTAAACAAATGACCATAGCGGCCTCGTTCTCCAAAGCCACCCCATATGTTGCAATTTTCAAGATTGTTTTTTCAGTTTGTGCGACATCTTTGTTGAATAAAAATAGTCTTATTTCAACTCCATTGCGATTAATAAAGTTAACCAAGAATGTTATTTAATCTGCAGGGATTGTAGTGAAAGCAGTCAAGAGTAAAAGTTAGATTTCATGGGGTCCTTTAGAGGAGATTTCAATATATCGTGAAATGGAGAAAATGTATCGGGATATTAATTTTTTCCCCATATCGCACAGCCCTAGGTGAAAGAGCAAAGGATTTTACCAAAAGACAACGAGAAAGGTGGCTCTCGAACCTTTCTCTGCGATTTGAAACGAGCTCAGTCGAATAACACTCGAGTTTGCAATGATCACTTCGTGAAAGGTTTGTAAATTCGTTGAGGATATCGGTGGGCGTGTCATTAGTTTGGAGAGCGCAAGAGAAAAGGATGCATCTACAGGAAAATTCGATATCATCTGCAATAACAGAACGAAAGCTCGCAGGTATTCGATGCGCAGTCATCTGTTTACTCCTCCTGTTGTGAATTGTGCAACGCTCTCCGTTCATGACGCGTCCTTGATTACAGCGGTTCTGCTAATAACTGGTTAAAACGTGGGCCCTGTTGGTCATAAAGGGGGTATGAGATTTCGCTGAAAAACTGCAACAGGAGCTGAAGGGTTCAGAAGAACGAACCACAACCGAAAGGACTGCGCCATATCGGGTTTTCTGGAAATGCTAGCCGAGTGGACGAACAGAACCAAAGCGAATGAGAATTTCTGACGCTACAAGATAAGCAAATTATTATTCCTTTTTTTTTTTTTTTTTTAAATCCCCTAAAGGCAGGCAGTAGCAGGAGCAGCAGAACAAAGCCGGCGGTGGATGGAGGCCGGTCTACGTGCAAAACGGTCTGCACAAACTTGCGGCCAACGCGCGTCTTTCTCCATGAACAAAAAAAAACGCAGCGATTTGGGGAAACGCCAAAAGTCGCACGGCCAAAAAATCTTACGTCCGGTTGTGACCTAGGCTTAAGGCGGAGTCGGGATTTATTTTATCGATTTCAAAACCAAGTACTTTATGTGACTCGGCGTAGATAAGTGACACAACCCTGAGTCACGCCGTTATTACGTTCGCATGCCGCTTTTGAAGATTGAAATAAATGATTGTTTTAAATAATCACTTGTGTATTTATACTAAAACAATTATCCGCGGCAGGCTCAGTGAATTATTATACATACAGGACACGTTTTCCATGAAATAAAAACGCGTGTTTTATTCCCTTGTATTGGGTTTATTGATGGCATGCAATATTATCATATCGCTTATCCTCCATGTATTCCGCCACTCTCTCTCCAGTGGAGAATGAGCGTGCAATATTATAATATTGCATGTTAAGACAACACGTCAGCGCTCATGCAAAGAGCCAATGACAGTTTTTGTGCTGCGCTTTCTTTGTCTGCCGTGAAGGAGAGAAGACGAGGCTAATCCAGTGCTAGGTTTAAGCATTAAATAGATAAAGTCAAGATGTGCTGAACACCTGAAACGCTGAAAACCCAAACTTCATTATATATTCTTCACACATATTTACAAGAGAAAAACATACCAACGGACATCGAAAAACTGGAAAAGAGACACGTCGGAGATGTAAAACTTGCGCCCTAGCGAATGACTGACCGTTTGTAAACAAACATGGCTGCCAGGTTGCTCCGTTGTGTGTACTGTAGTTGTCGATGTTGATTTTAAAAGTTACTAAGTAAATTACACAGGCTAAATAATATTAATAATATTTGGCTTGACTGCGCTAGTATTTAGCCTTCGGTAACACTACACCAGCTAGAAGCTAACTGGACTGCTATGCTAACAGCACGGAGTTGCGGGTAAGCTCATGTTAGCCTTCACTAACGCTACGCCAGCTAGAAGCTAGCTGCACTAACAGCACCGAGTCGTAGGTAAGCTCGCGTCAGCCTTCACTAATGCTACGCTGGCTAGAAGCTAACTGGGCCGCCGCACTAACAGCACAGAGTTGCGGGTAAGCTCACGTTGGCTTTCACTAATGCTACTGCTGAATGCTACGCCAGCTAGAAGCTAACAGCACCGAGTCGCAGGTAAGCTTGCGTCAGCCAGTATTGCTACTCCAACTGGAAGCTAACTGGACTGCTATGCTAACAGCATCAAGTCGCAGGTAAGCTAGCATTTGGTTTTCGAGAATGCTCATATAAAAAGTGTGTCTGTGTTGTAATATTAATAATAATGACTTTTTTTTTTCATGGTAGATATATTCCATTCAGCTACTCGTCTTCCACTCGTTCAATATCATGCTAGCTGAATGGAATATATCTGATATCCCACTCAAAGCCAGCCAATATTATTTAAATTATGACCTCGACTTCATCTCTATTATTCACTTCACCTTCAGCGAATAATTAAGTATAAATGTCAAAAGAATACTCCTAAAACACGGATAATATCCGCATACCCAACATGTCTTAATTGGAAAATGCTAAATTTGGAATATGTCGTTTACGCAACCCGTATCGAATTCCTAATAGTCATATTCAGAATAATCGTGGAATATTAGTGTACATGTAGGTGTACTGAATGATTAGGAAAAGTTTGGTTTCCAAACTTCTGGGGAAAGTAGACTCTATTATTATTTTCTTTATTCCTGTATTATTATCTAGAACTATTATAACAATATTTCATACAGTTTGTCAGTAGGATAAGAGCTACTGTAACGTATAGCACACTTGTACACTACCGTTCAAAAGTTTGGGGTCACCCAGACAATTTTGTATTTTCCATGAAAAGTCACACTTTTATTTCCCGCCATAAGTCGTAAAATGAATAGAAAATATAGTCAAGACATTTTTCTGGCCATTTTGAGCATTTAATCGACCCCACAAATGTGATGCTCCAGTAGGGTGACCATTTCCATAACACCAAAAAGGAGGACATTATTTGAACCGGGGGGTCTGGGGGCCCTCCCGCAGAAAATTTTGTATTTCTTAGATGCAATTTCCTGCATTCTAATCAATTTTAGGGTGAATAATGGCAAATCCCATCTGATTCATAGCCCTCAAATGTTTATGTAAACCACAGTGGCAAGATTGAGAATGGATTATTTTTCTGCAAGTCACTCAAATTTGGTGAAATCAACATCGCAATTTTGTCGGGTTAAAGATTATGATTGTGGGGAAAAAAGAGTAAGGTCAAAGCATTCATAGTATTTATTATAATTCATGTATTAGCTCTTAATCGGCTAGAACACACAGTATTTATATTTATTAAAAACAGTGTGGAGTTAACAAACCACTGAAATTAAACTTAAGGTGCTGAGTACCAAAAAGCACAACATTTGTAGATTCTCAAAGAACAAACAGGCAACATAACCAGCAACATTAAAAAACGTTTTAAAGCATTCATAATAGGGCTGTAACGATACACCCGACTCACGATTCGATTCGTATCGCGATTTTTGACCCACGATTCGATACGGCCACGATTTTTTTTTAAATGTTTTTTTTTAAAGTAGTAAATTTGACTTATTAACATTTACTTACTTACATTAACTATTTAATAACAAATAATTCAGGCCACTGCAGAGAATGAGTAATATGTATGCAAAAATGAACAAATGTATATTCAAAGATTGTTTTATTTCTCAAAATAATACTGTTGAGCCGGAAGCTCTGTTTTCTTCGGTTCTGAAAAAGTCATTTTTCCAAATCGTGTAAATCCGTTAAGATTTTTTTTTTTGGGGGGGGGTGGCTCTCTCACTGTCTCACTCTCATAGGGCCAATGATTTTCTGTGATCGCGCAAAACAGATGGAAATTACGGAATTTTTATGGTGAAACATTGCTCGCGTGTCAAAATGTAACTGCCGCAGAAGGCTTCCGCCCAAGCAGACATGCCTTCAGTGTTGCCAGATATTGCTAACGTTTTCCACCCCAACATATGTTCAAAACCAGCCAAAAAGCACCTAAACCCGCCCAATCTGGCAACACTGCATGCCTTTCCGGTCAAGTGATTGTGATTGGTTTGTGGCACACCTAGCCAGCCAATGAGCTGCTTGTTTACAGATTCGCTCCCCGCGTCGCAACCAGAATGGCGACCGCTTAAAAGAAACGAATGCTCTGCCAGTGGCGAGTGTGGACGTTGCGTGACTCGCAGAAGATTGTTGCAGGTCGGTGAAAAAACGACTTATTAATAGATATAAAAAATAAAAGTAATTTAAGTAAGTTTAAAATGTAATTTAAATAAAAAGTAAAGTATTCATAAATTGAAGTTTGGAAGTGCCTCTGTTTTTGGGCTGAGGAGAAGTTTGAAAGGGTGTACCGCGATTCTGCCTTCTTGTATCGCGATACGGATCGTGGCTCTGCGTATCGCGATTTCGATACGCATATCGTTACAGCCCTAATTCATAGTATTTATTATAATTCATGTATTAGCTCTTAATTGGCTAGAACACCATATTTGTATTTATTGAAAACATTGTGGAGTAACAAACCACTGAAATTAAACTTAAGGTAGATATAGTAGATGTGCATTTGCACTGTCATCCATATCCTAACAAGTTAAGTTGTGAGCAGCTGGTCTACCGGACAGACTCGTGTTTCCAAGTCCCAGCCAGGGCCAGGGGGGCAGGGCACTAGGCACGCACCAGGAAGATCATCAAAGGATAGAGCGCAACCCGTTCTAGAACGCAACGCCTCGCGGTGCGGAGTTCGCATTGCATGCCAAAAAACATCGAGCCATAGACTATTGTAGATTACTAGTGTGCAGCACAGATCTGCAGTTTCCCTACAAAACGTTATTCTAGAACTCTGCTCTTCCAGTCTGGCAAGTCGATATTATATATTTCCACTCATCGTCTCTAAAAGGAGGACAAATGTGTGTCCGGCTTGATGCTACGCCGGACAAGACATTGAAAAGACGGACGGTCCGGCCTAAAGCCGGACGTCTGGCCACCCTATGCTCCAGAAACTCAATCTGCTCAAAGGAAGGTCAGTTTTATAGCTTCTCTAAAGAGCTAAACTGTGTTCAGCTGCGCTAACATGATTGTACAAGGGTTTTCTAATCATCCATTAGCCTTCTGAGGCAATGAGCAAACACATTGTACCATTAGAACACTGGAGTGAGAGTTGCTGGAAATGGGCCTCTATACACCTATGGAGATATTGCACCAAAAACCAGACATTTGCAGCTAGAATAGTCATTTACCACATTAGCAATGTATAGAGTGCATTTCTGATTAGTTAAAGTGATCGTCATTGAAAAGAACAGTGCTTTTCTTTCAAAAATAAGGACATTTCAAAGTGACCCCAAACTTTTGAACGGTAGTGTAAATCAATATTCAGTAAATGTTTCATGGGTTGTTTGTTTTATAAATCCGAGTCCCTGGATGTTGTCGAGGCGCGAGCTGAGGTAGACTGACGCAGAAATTTTTTTATTGTTGAACTCCTACACTAGTGCAGTGTGTCAGGAGTCAAAAAGAGACTACAAGATCATGTGATTTTATACACAGCTTGTTTATATCTTTCTCCCCGGAACATCTCAAAATAGTACCGCACAAAATCCATGTTCATAGTTCGATATTTATAAGATTGCGAGTATTGGTGAAGAGAGATATTTGTGTGTGTGTTTCATGAATGAATCTTTGGGAAGCTCTGAATCCATCCATCCATCCATCCATCCATCCATCCATACTGAGCAGGTTTCAACGTTTATTAACAATGCTGTGTGTTTTTCAGAAATGCATTTAAAATGAGATTTTGATTTCTCTCTTTTTTTGAAAGTGTGAAGTTCAATAAAGGATATGCAGCTCTCAGCCAGAACGCAGAAGATCCACTGGTGTCTCTGGACTCGGACAGGTAAACGAACGCGCTGTTTTTACGTCCACGCTTGGGTTTATTTGTGTGCAACAGCCTGAGAGTCTGAACTTCTCTCACTGCAGAGGAAACGTACTCGTGATTTCTGTAATCCGCTCTTTAACAAGAGCACATTTCGTACCTGACTTCACTGTAGGCAGAAGTAACGCAGCTGTAATGCCATGAAAGCACACGGAAAGGAAATCAGAGCTCTTTTTTTTTTTTTTTTTTTTTTTTTTTTACAGACGGCTTAAAGCAGTGTTTCTCAAACTTTTTCAGACCTAGGACCACTTTGTCCCAAAAAAAAATTTCAGGGACCACCTGTCAACACCCCACACACACACACACACACACACACAGATAGGGTATTAGGCAGAAAAAGAAAATTACCAGTCAAAAATAATATTTTATATAATCCTGATGAGCGCCGCAGGCACGAAGTCCCTCTAGGGGGGGTCTGGGGGCATGCCCCCTCAGAAAATTTTTGAAATTTAGACTTCATTTCCTGCATTCTAGGACATTTTCAGGGTGAAATGGCGTGTAATTTTTGATCAGAAATATTGCATATTTTTACTTTGTATTTTTTTCAGTTTCACTCCTGAATGTATCAGATGTATGTATGGTGTTTGATTTGGTAACAAAAGTGAAAAGAAAATAAACAACAATGAATTGTATATAATCTTTTGATCTAGTGACAGTATTGAATAAAAAAAAACCCAACAGTATTCTATTTTACGTGGCACAAATTAAATCGCAGAATGTCTGTCACTGACTGTCATCCATAATATTTTGACCAAACTACTCAAAATTAACTTTGAAAGAACGGGAACTGAGTTTCTTTGGTTTACACAAAGATTACAGACGTCTAGGGGCCTGCAAAAATCGGTCTGCTGCTGCATCAAAGTCAAATTCCTGACGATCTAACTTTTCGTAGCTTTGTCTGATAAGCTGCTCCAGCCTAACTATACTTAATTTTGTTCTCAACTTGGTTTTGATCCTGTTCTGAACAGAAAAGACTCGCTCAGCCTCTGCATTGCCAACAAGCACACATATTGCCATTGATATGAGGTGAAACATGCTTGGATAGAGCCGCTGATTTGGTATGTTTGGACCTCCAAATATCTTCATCATGAGCTGAGTTGGTCTTGCAAAATGACCCTCTTCCTGCCATTCATCATCACCATCTGTTGAGAACCTATTCTGGTATACTAGTCGCTTGAAGACAAGAAATTCTCCTCTTGCCTGTCTGAGGGTCGCTATCCCAATCGATCGGACGGCGACCCCCCCCCACGTGGGGGGGGGGGGGGGGGGGGGGGCGCCTCCGCGGCTGGAGGCTCGCAGGTGCCCGCTAGGCGCCTCCGTCCTCCTAAACCCAGATGCGCCTCGCGCCTCTCAAGGCTCTCTCCCCCGACCTCCCGACACGCGCGTCATGCCGTGCGAACGCCTCGGCCCACCCCCCGCGGACGCGCACGGCTGCCGGTGGATCCTTCCACTCTGGCTGCCCGCGCACGCCCCGGACCGGGACGAGACGGGGTCGCGGCCATGGGCGCGAGAGGCTCAGGCTGAGGCCGGGGGTCGGAATGACGAGAGGTCGCCTGAAGGGGAGAGGGCCCCCTCTCCCTTTTTCGAAAACCCCATCCGAACGCAACCTCAGATCAGACGAGACGACCTGCTGAATTTAAGCATATTACTAAGCGGAGGAAAAGAAACTAACCAGGATTCCCTCAGTAGCGGCGAGCGAAGAGGGAAGCGATGAAATATTCTGATTTTTCATTTCAAGTTTTCAGTATTTTTCGTATTAAACTGTGTTTCTTACGATTTGTAAATGATGGCGGAACATAACTGGATTTATCGGATGACGTGGGAGTATTCATGTGCGAAAATTTTCGGCATTATCGTCCGTTTCAGTATCCGTCTGTGTGTATACTTGCCCGTTGAAATCGGCAATCGCCCGTCAAATTTACGGGTGGACGGGTCTCTGCCTAATACCTTACACACAGACCATACAGAGATGTGTACTATTAGGTGTTTTTAATTGAAAAAATTATGGTTAACGAAATACATTAAAGGCCTATCCATTCCATATCCTCCGTGGTTTTTAAAGGCAAAAAAACCCTCATTGCCTCGTTGGCTAAAATCTCATAGCACAGGACACAGTGGGATTGGGATCTTCAGAATCCCCAGTCCAGAAAAATCCCAACTTTAGATATTCATTGTGGTATTTTCTTTTCACCTTTGCCGTTGGTTTAGTCTGCCGAGCTTGTTTTTCTTGTTCTTCCTGAGTTGAGGAGTCAGTGAGTGCGTTTACATGCACATAGAGAAAATCGAATTTCTGCCGTAGCTCGACTGAAATCGAAGTTCTAAATGGCATGGAAACACCTTAGCTCGGCTGAAATTGAACCGAACTTGATTCCTCGCAATCGAGCTACACGACCTAGATTATGCGATTTTAGCCGAGCTACTTAGTGCATGTAAACCCTATCGAGCTACGTAGTCGAGCTGCTTACTTCAGCACTGCCCCTTCCGGAAGTGACAAGACCACAAGCGGGAAACGCAACAGCCTCGGTCGGCATGACACTTCACCTTAGCCGCCACTTCATTAGGAACACTTGTGTCTGGGCATGTACGCATCCATTTCCAATTAAGTAAGTTATTAGCAGGCTAACAGTTATGTTCATTACAGATCAACTTCAACTTGGTGGCCATTTTCTTAGGAACGCTTCTGTTCATACATACAAACTACAAACACTCTTGTGAACACGGAACTGATAACTTTGTTTATACTCAGTGTTGCCAGATTGGGCGGTTTTAAGTGCATTTTGGGGGGTTTTGAACATATTTTGGGCTGGAAAACGTCAGCAGTATCTGGCAACACTGCAGTCTTGAAGAGCTCTTCTTCATGACGACAACCGGAAGTGTACCAACACGATGGGGTGTGTAGCGCCACCTGTGGCTCGGGTGCACAATGCACCTCACACAATAGCTCGATTTCCTTGTGTGCATGTAGGATTGGATTTCTCTGGCACCCCTGCTGGGACCCTCAGCTTGATTACCGACAACAGCTCGATTTGGATGTGCATGTAAACGCAGGAATTGCTAACCGAATCTTCTTTTCTTTGCATTTTCTCCTTATTGATGCTTGTGTCGGTAGTGTCAGGTTTTTTCCTCTTAACTGAACCGGTCAGCCACTTCTCCATCCTTGTTGTTTCACTTTCAGTAAATTTAAAAAAATCGCCACGAACACAAGCTAGTTAGGAATAGTCTATTATATGTTCAGAATTTGTTTTCAGGTCTGTTTGCCTGTGAGGCAGAGATTTGTGAGGTGACTGTTGCCTAGAGACGAGAGGCGGAATAAGAGCACGTGCACACTCCAAGTTTTATGTGGTGCAAATTCAGATGCAGAACGCTTTTTAAATAATAATAATGATGAAATTACCGGCCCGTTTGATTGCCGTTTTAAAAACAAGATTGGATAAATTTAACTTTCTAATAATGTTACAAAGCATACGCTAGCTTATCTTGAAAACGCTGACTACATTTGTAGATCACCTCGCGGACCACACTTTGCGAAACACTGGCTTAAAGATTACAAAAAAAGAGAAGCAAATGGAGGCAGTACAAACGTCATAAATGTTTATTCAGAAAAGGCATTGTTTATTACCTCGCCCATGACGGAGTAACCGGGGCGGGGTATTGTAGATCAGTGCGGTGTGTGTGTCTAACTGCTAACAATCTAGCGTCTAGACAGTTGCACCGATTGACTTCAGATTTTCAGGGTAGGTGGGCAATGGTCTGTAGATTACCAGATTAAATTTTGGGGGTAATCAGGTCAAGGTCACCAGGAAGGTCAACCTTTCAGTCAAAATAACACATTTTCCATTATAACTCAAAAACGGTTGCCGATAGACAGATGTTTACTATTCTGAGCATATAGGAACTCCCATATGGCCTTTCATTTGGCACCATGATCTTGAGTGACCCTGAAAGGTGTCAAACTCAAGGTCACGGGTTTTCAGAGGGCTGTAACTTGAAAACCGTTGATGGTAGACAGATATTTACCATTATCAACTTGTAGGAAGTGCCATATGGGCTTTCATTCGGCACCATGATCTTTGACCTTGAGTAACGCTGAAAGGTCAAACTCAAGGCCGTGGGTTTTCAAAGGGCTATCACTTTTAAAACGGTTGATGGTCGACAGATGTTTACCATTATCAACATACAAGAAGTCCCATATGGGCTTTCAGTTGCCGCCATGACCTTTGACCTTGAATGACTTTTGAAATGTCAAACTCAAGGTCATGGATTTTCATAGGACTAAAACCTGGCAGCTGATGGTTGAGAAATATTACCATTATCAACACAGAGGTATAAAATAAGTGCTGCCGGGCGAGGTTTGTTTTGCCTGGCAGCACTTGTTATTAACTTTTTTTTTTCATTCTGAATAAAAGGAATATTTTAGTCCAACCTTAACACATGCGCATAAATGATTATTAAGGAAATGAAACAAAAGGTTGTTTTGTTATTTAACAAAATGAATATTTAATTGTGTTTGATAAAGAATAGGAAAATTAAATGTCGCTTTTTTGCGGGGGAACAAAACTTTTTTTCTTTTTCAGAAATATCATGAAAATTGAATCGTGAGTTCGTTGAATCGTTACATGCCTATTAGTTTATAAGACTTTTGGATTTGGATGTGCTTGTATTTCTGTGTGACTGTAATCAGGCCTTTCAATTACACGAAACCTGCGACGGATAACATCGTAGGCGCCCAAATTAAAAAGGGGCCCAAAATATGCTACCAAAAGTTTAAAATTAAAAAAAAAAAAAACACGAGATGTTGATTAAATATACTTGGCTGCAGAACACCGAAATTAGCAAGAATTAGCATGTGTTTCTTGTAATTGATGCAAAATACGCACCATTCCCATGTTGTTCCGGGCGCGTCGAACTAGCCGTAAGCCTCGCGCAGAGCACGAATTCTCCATCAACGGTGATCGGCACGGCATGATTTCGTGGAGGAGCGAGACTCGCGTACCAATGACCAAAGCGGGATTTCCACATTAAGCAAATCTTCTTTCTTCTTCTTTTATATTGTTTTATCAAAAATCAAAGTCCTTCCCACGCCATGTGGCACATAGGGTGACGCCGATCTCCGTTTCCGTAGCCCTCGGCCTCTTGCCTGTTACATAGCTAGGGTTACAGTGGGGGCGGGTCCTCTGGTAACCATGACAGTTTGACTCCCCACTCGCATCTGTATTGCAGCGCACCTTGCCAGACGGCAGGAGGTACCATTTTTATGACGGTCTTTGGTCTGACCTGACTGTGAGTAGATCTCCTGATCAAGAGGCGGACACACTAACCACTAGGCCAACTGTCGGTATGTTGTTTTATGGCGGTTGGCAAACAGCTTTTAGGTACATTACCGCCACCTTCTGGACTGGAGTGTGAACCAGAACGTTTACTTACCCTATTGTGCTAAATACTCCTAATAATTCCTGTATCATTTAAAAACCTAAAAATAATCCTATATCCCACGTTATCTGACCTCAACTGCAATATCTCGGATACCGAGCGTCATGTGATTT
This sequence comes from Neoarius graeffei, assembly GCF_027579695.1. NCBI lineage: Eukaryota > Metazoa > Chordata > Actinopteri > Siluriformes > Ariidae > Neoarius > Neoarius graeffei. Next base: position 88,073,450 of record NC_083574.1, on the reverse strand, counting down.
TTAAATCGGGTGAAAGACTGACTAAAAGATTCAGGACACAACTGTGTGTATTTAAGGTACAGCTGATCTTGCATCTTAAATCCGCACAGTTGTGTAAGTGTGGGTGGAAGGAGTGACTTTGAGCTTGGGCCTCGTGTTGATGATGGTCTTAGACACTGGCCTTTCATTTAAACGGAGATCTTTTACCCGACCACATGCTGTGAATTGCGCTGCCGATTCTTGTGACGTGACCGAAAAGCCTTTAGTGTCGCAGGTCTGCTGCAGGTTCGTCTCTTTGACGGCAACAGTGCAGAACTTGCTTTTTCATTCCCAGGCTCCTTTCCTCCAGGCTCTCCTCAGGCCCCGATACATCTTTTAAATCCGAACTATTCTCGTTATTTTTGTCATGTACATCAAGAGGGATTAATGCTGTAGACATTTTGCAATAAAGGTAAAAATAACATTCATAGATTTCTCAGAATCAGAAGCACTTTATTGCCAGGTATGTTACACACACGAGGAATTTGACTCCGGTTCGACTTAGCTTTCATAGTACAGACAGAAAGAAAGTATAGAAAAAAAAATTAAAAAAAAACACAGTCTCACTGCAGTGAACTCCAGGGGGAGAATCGCGTTTCTACAGCGACTGCCTTGAAGGCAGTGCTGGCTGGAGCCAAGATAAGATTGGAATTTGTTTAGGCTTAAGATGGGTAGACGTGTCCTTTTTCGCTTAACCCGCTTGTCCATTCTGGCCACCAAAATGATCCATTTCTCTCTGCAAAGCCATCAACTTCTCCAGGATGTTATCAATGTTGCGACTCAAGTTCTGAACAGCCACAGTTCTGAGTGCCGACAGCTCTGCCCACCGCCTCAATCATGTCGGGCAGCTTTGTGGGGCTTTGAACAACTGCCACTGTTCTCTGATTTCCTCGATACACCAGGGCAATGCCAAGTCCAATCAGCAAAAATCCTGTGATCATGGTTCCGAATAGGTAAATATCCTCAATGTCCTCCACGGAAAGAATCGCCAAGCACACCACACGCCACTTCTCCCAGGCATCCATGGTGTATCCGGCTGCAAACGTTCCGGCAGGACAGGCAGGTTCCCCCGAACCCCAGGCTTCTCGTCGAGAAGATTGTGTCAATTTCGTGAAGTGACCAGTTGATCAAATCCATAATTTCGATTCGGAGAACAGTGCAGGAAGGGTCTCTCTGACCAGACGAGTCCGCAGAAGCAAAGCAGGAGAGAGGCTTGTCAGGAAGGGAGAGGCTGAGAGAGATGAGAGGAAAAAAACACCCACACATTTCGCTCCTATCAGGACCGGAATGTGTAGGCATTTAAAAAAAAAAAAAACCTCAGCACAGCATTCCGTGAAGCACGGAGAAGAATTAACACAACAGTTACGCAAAAACATAGAAAGTACGAGAGAGCAAAGTCCCGTGGCAGCCGTCTGCGGCGCCATCTTGGATGTAAGCCAAGATGGCTTTATTTATTCATAACTTTGTAGCTAAAAAAGCAGCAGCAGGTTTAAAGGGCTGATGACACGAACATGACTCTATGCAATTTCTTAAATAAACTATACAACATGGCAAACATGTTAGATTTCTGTTATAATTACGTGAAAAGGTGTTGTTACGCAAATATCCAACTTTTAATTGCACAGCGCAAGAAAACTGGGTCCGTGGCTCGCGGCCATGTTGTGACGTCAGCGGAAGAACACGCTGCGGTTCACTGGCTGTTCTACTCTGGTTCTACTCAATGGAAATGGCGCATGAAAATGCCGGTGAACTCTCTCTAGTGCTAGCTCTTCCTCTTCTGGGAGTCTAGAATTGTGTTGATCTCTTCCGAATAGAGTCTATGATAGCCTACCCTCTTTACCCTTTGCCTCTCGTTGCTAGGCGGCAGTTGCATGAAAGCCGCAAGCTTTCACAAGCAAATACATGACTGATATCACGCCGACTTTATGATTACATTTATGATTATCATGTAGAATCTATAGCTCTACGTACCTTTATCTTATGTCGTTTCACAACACATGTTCTGACAGGAGGACTGTCTTTGGATCCGGCATAGCTACTAGTAGACCCCCTCCGGAATACTGGCAGTGTTGCCAGATTGGGAGGAATCCCGCCCAGTTGAGTGGTTTCAAGTGCATTTTGGTGGGTTTTGAACATATTTTGGGCTGGAAAACGTCAGCAGTATCTGTTGCCAGATACTGCTGACGTTTTCCAGCCCAAAATATGTTCAAAACCCACCAAAATGCACTTGAAACCACTCAACTGGGCGGGAAACCTCCCAATCTGGCAACACTGTGTAGGCACTGCTGATGGTAGTAACACACGTTTGTGCTGAACTGAACACCCAAGAGATTCTTTTAAGCTGGGAAGGGTGTCAAAACAATCCAAATCGAAGTATTCAGAGCACAGGACGGATGTTGGTGAGGGCTCCCACTTTTCACGAGTGCGCCTGATTTGCTTCACCCACTTCGCATGCAGCTCGAGCTCTCTGGGAAACTTGAATAAACTTACCCCATCCTTGTGGGTTTTGGAGCAAAAGCCGGCAACACAACGTGAAGGCATAATAACTAATATATATATAAAATAATGACAAACTGAACACCTGTCGCATCAACAACAAACTGGTAAGTTAGGAGGAAGGTTCTTTCGCTGACGTCATATAGCTCCTCCTCCTCTTTCGTCTCCTGGGTGCTGCAGCCCCGTCAAATTTGCCCAAATAGCCGCGTTTTTTAATCATAACTTGTAAAATAGGCGCCTTTGTGAATTAATATATGGATCATCGGGAATTACTTTTTATGTTATAAAACATCGCCAAAGATGTCAAAAATGTGTCATCAGCACTTTAAACACGGAGCACTTTGCGCGTGCAGAAAAGCCCAAATTACCCTGAATCACGACGGAAAAAGCCCAAATTCAGAAATGCAGCATGTAGCCCAAATTATGGAATTGAAAGGCCTGGTAATAAACCTTCATCTGTGCACCGTGGACCTGAACCAGCTGAAATGTCTTGGAATTAAAGTGTGTATTTAGTATGAAGTGTTTCTGATTCACTGTTTTTCTCCCTGTTTCTTCTTCAGTGATGTAGAGCTGGAGTATTCGTCTGGATATTCCTCAGCAGAGGTACAACACGACGACGATGATGATGATGATGTCGGCGAGCGGTTGTAACCTTTGGCAGTAATAACCTTAGCTAGAAAGTTAGAGAGGCTTCAAATAATATAGCACACTTTTACTTGAGATTAAAACAGAAGTAAAATAGATTTCACAAGTTTTATTATTTAGTTTTGTGTCAGTGCTGTAAAACTAATTTAACTCCCAAGTAATGGAAGTCTGTCTTAGACCAGATCCATAACTGCACACCTAAAACAACTTGTACTGGCTTTAAGGGTGTATTCAGACCAGGATAGTTCGATAGTTCACTTGCTTTGGTCCGAACCTTTTTTTTTTCCATTTTGGTGCGGTTCGCTTTCACACTGTACATTTTAGTAAGCGGACCAAAATCTGTCAACAAAACCACGCGCCCTGAGGTCGTTCAGCTATTGGTCAGAGACGACACGCGCACAAAGCGTTAAAGGTCCCATGGCATGGTGGTTTGTTGATGCTTTAAACGGGCTCGTGGAGGTTTCCGGATGTTATATCCGCAGCCTTTCTCGAAATGAACCCTCGGCACGTAGATATAGCCTCCTGGAAGAAAGCCCCATTTCAGCGCTTTTCCCAGTGCGTCGTTTTGCTAATGAGAAGCAGGAGGCGGGGAAGGGTAGAGGGTGGGGGCGGGTCTTATCATTAATATTCATGACATGTAAACGTGTTACCTCTGATTGGCTAACAGCACTGTGACGCTACCTCCAGTGGGTCAGAACAAGCGGATGTGGGTGTCTTACTATGGCGAGAGAGAAGGAACAAACCGCGAAGGGAAAAATACCGCGCACTGACGTCATTAAGGTGCGACGCGAGGAAATAAAATAAATTCAACAAATGTTTGGGTTTTTACTGAACAAACAAACAAATAAAATGAACGAGTGACTTAAAAAAAAGAATGTGGGTGTCTTTGTAAAAACTGTTTTGATTGGCTATTATAACAGAGCATGCTGCATGCTTTTTGGTTTTGTAGCGCAGAGCACCTGGCTAACTGCAGGAAGCGGTTAGCTGCACAGCTAATGTAGCCATTGCAAGGCTAACGTGGCACCGATTTTAAAACACGGCAAAACGACTTAACAGTTATACACTTACTTGTTTGGTGTTTGTGGCTGATGCGGCAGGGATGCTTGGTACGGACCCAGGCTTCAGTGACAGTCGATGTGCAAAACCTGCCCTGTACTGTCCCAAGTTGTGGAAACATTCATCAGGAAAATGCTTCTGACAAACATACACCGTCTTAGGTAGACTCGACGGCGTATTATTGAGGTAAATAAAATTAAGCCACTGCGTCTTCAGGGGCTCTCCCGTCGGCAGTAAAAACAGACTCCTTTCTGTGGTGTCACATCCATGTACAGCTCAATTTCCATGTTTAGCTCACTTAGGTGGTGCCATGTTGTTGTGTCCTCTATGGTCTCCTCACTACAACTGGGCGGGCAATCCATACAGTGGGTGGGAATCCAGAGGGGGGGCGTGGGGATCATCTCCCTTGCTGACGTCGGCAAGGGAAGAGCTTCTCAACGCGCTGTTTTGACGCGCCATTCTCAAATATTGGGCATAGTTTGGTTTACACATTATGACATTTCTAGCCACTGGGGTGACTTAAGAAGGTCAGAGGAACTCATTTTAACGTTAAAAAGCCTCAAAGTGAAAATTTCATGCCATGGGACCTTTAAGTTCAAAAGTAGTCATGGAGGCTTTCCGTGCTGTTATTCTTTTTAATGTCATCAAAGCTATATGTTTTTTACTGTTTTCACAATTGTGCGATTACTATGCTGTTGTACAAGTAATTTATCAACGACGACGACAAAGGGCAAGGCGGCTACGGAGGATAGCGCTGATGAGCGCACAATCATGTTGTGACAGTTCTGGCTCTTCACGCAAGACGGAGGAGGTATGTGTCGGGATATTCGCCTTATCCATCGTAATAGATGAATTTCTTTTTTGCGTCGCTAGTACCGCCACTTTTTGAAAGAATGTCCCTGATTTTAATGTAGGTCTGACGGAGTTTCTTCACTTTTAGCCGACATTGTTCTGGGGAGCGCGTGAACCCCTTCTCCTTCATTTTCTCACTGAATACAGCAAACACGTCAGCATTTTTGCGTGTTCTCTCCAAAACCTCAGATATGTGGACATCTGCCCATATATCCACAAGGGTACGCGTTTCTTCCTCGGCCCATGTTTGCCCCCTACTCATTTTTTGTACTCTGTAGTCTAGCCTACCACTGGTCTGAATGACTGAACAACTGTTGTAAGGTTCCCTTGACAACCGAAACAGTGTTTGCACTTTGCGGTGGAGTGTCAAGACTCTGTTTCCCATAATGCTCGACAAACGACGGAAGCTCCCGAGGTACAAAAAAGCAAAACTGTCGGATTAGGTCCGGTCTGCTTTCACACCTCCAAAAGATCCGCACCAGGGTTCCTTTGGTCCGGACCGAGTCCGACCTTGCAGCTCGGTCTCGGTCTGCTTGTTTGGTCCGGACCAGAGTTCGGTGGTTTGTATTCAGACCAACCCAAAAAGTCCGGACCAAGGGAAATTTGGTTCGTTTGGTCCGGACCAAACAACATAGGTGTGAATACGCCCTAAATCAGATTAAGCTGTGCAGTCTCTTGTTTTGTTTAAATGATTTATGCAAAGACTAGTTCTAGTGTTTACAAATCTGAGCGAGAGATGCATGAGAACTGAGTAAGCGATCAGATGCATGACATCAAATTAGGAGGTTTTAATCCAGTTATAGAACTGAAATCAGCCAAGGAGTGATAGAGCTGTCATGGACAAACTGTATATCCGTCGATTATGCGGTTTGTCCATGATAATTGATGCACGGTTGCCCTTTGCTTGGTGCTGTTTCATGATTGGGAACATTTTTTCCTTTGTTTATTTCTTTAGCGAATTGGTCAGTTGAGCCCAAAGTTTGTGCCTTCGAGTGTTTACAAATCTAAATCCGAACTGGATTAGGGTTGTAACAGCGTCAGTTAAAGGTGCAGTGCGAGATTTTTTTCAGGAGTATTTTTTTACCATATTGCTTGAAAAGCTCCTCACACCCATGTTGCAAGCAGTACAATAGAAGGTTTGACCCAAAAACGAAATATTTTAATCCAGTCTGCAGTGTAAAATAAAGGAAAAACGCCATCCAATCATATCGAGGTACCACCTCAAAATGATTGGATACTGACACGTCAATCAGACTGAACCCCGCGAGCAGCCCGTCCTTTCTGTGTGTGTGTGTGTGTGTGTGTGTGCGAGCAGAGTGTCACACAGAGCGCAGGTTTCTCTCAGTGCACTTCCTCCAAACAGCGGGGATTTACACGAAAACGGAAGGAGATATTCACAAAATTCTTTCACAGTGAGTGCCACAAGGCTCTCCTGAACACACTGATGTAATTTTTTTTGTCTGTAGTGTAAAAAAATGAGGTCACTAGAGCGAGTTAAAAACAAGTGACTTTTCTGCCAAGTTTATAATGGCAGTCTATGGGGCTGGGCGGCTGTGCTCTCCTCACTTTCAGGCTTCTCATTCAAAAACTGCAAGTCCTATCATGTAGGTAGACACATTGTGTGAATCAGGACAAGTCTGGCTACTACTTTTGAGAAAATTGTGTGTGTGGAGTGAAAATTGGGGCTGAAAACAGTTTGAATGAGAAAGTTTGAGCTATTTTTCCAAGCTCCACTGGTGTGTAATGCAATAGACACCCATTATAAAGGCTGATTTTCTCAGGCTTTATAAGGGGGAGGGGGGTGGAGACGCGGGGGGTGGGAGCATGGCGAGGGCGGGCATGTTTCTTTTCAAAATATGGCTTGCGGGAACCGTTATTCCAAAATCTCCTACCCCACCTTTAAGCCATGAACACGATTTTAGCCCCGAATTTCGGAGCTCGATGACGAGACTGCGTGCTTGTCGAGTGGGAGCTATTTAATAACAAGATTTTTCTCAGTCTGTGAGGTCGCAGTGGGTTCAAATATTTTAAAAACTTTAAAAAATATTTTAATATTTCAAACACCTCCATGTAGGGCTGTGCGATATGGGAAAAAATGAATATCCCGATACATTTTCTCCATTTCACGATATATATCTCGATATATTGAAATCTCCTCTAAAGGACCCCATGAAATCTAACTTTTACTCTTTACGGTTTTCACTACAATCCCTGCAGATTAAATAACATTCTTGGTTAACTTTACAGGTGGTTTTCAGCAACACATTTTAAATTTTCATGTTCGTGATTAATCACGATTGAGTTGAAATAAGACTATTTTTATTCAACAAAGATGTGGCACAAACTGCAAAAACAATCTTGAAAATTGCAACAAAGGGGCAACACAATACAGAGCTGCTCAGAGCTCAAATCAATAAAGCGCAAGCTCAACACTGAGAAAGACATTTAGCCTAAATAAGAAAAGTGCTCATTCATTAAATTATTTAAAAAAATAGAGGTAGATCTCCAAGCTATTAACCTGACTACTGAGAACCACTGGAACATTCACAATAGAGAGAGAGATTGAGGGAGAGAAGAGAGAGATCTGCAAAACATCATTTTTCTCTTTGCACACTTTTGAACTGAGTGTTTTCTGGCTCTGCCTCTCAGATGTGTATAATTCCGGTACTGTCTTCTCTGCAAAATGTCTGCGACCAGGCAACTCATATTTGGGATCGAGTGTGTTTAGTAATTTTTGGAAGCCTGGTTTTTCCACTATACTAACTGGGATCATGTCTTCGGCAGTGAAGTTAGTGATCACATCCGTTATAGCTCTCCATCTCTGACTCGTTTTCTCATATGGGGGGGCTTTGGAGAGCGAGGCCGCTATGGTCATTTGTTTAGCTCGTGGGCAAGTAGTTCGGAGTTTAAGAGACTCTTCATACTGTACCGGGTGAGTTTCAGGTGATGGAACATATTTGTAGTGCTGCTGCCTTTTGTGATGACAGGTTTTTTTGCACACTTTACAAACTGGCATTTGCTGTTCCACGTCCTCCTCGCGATATCCAAAAAAATGCCGGATGACTGACCCTTTACTAGTTCTTTTAGGAACCAATTCATCCGCTTCTATTTTTAATTTTTCGCTGAAATTGCCAGAGCTTACACGGTAGCCTATGCAAAATCAGCGATTGCACGAACTGAGTCAGCGCTGTAAACTGAAACTAGGAAATCTTCCCGCCGGCAGTGTTGCCAGATACTGCTGACATTTTCCAGCCCAAAATATGTTCAAAACCCGCCAAAACGCACTTAAAACCGCCCAATCTGACAACACAACCGAAACTAGAAAATCTTCCCGGAAGTTCCTTTCAGCACCGAGATGTCGCCCGGGATTGGTTGGGGAGTGCGTGACGTTATTGTTTTCTTTACCCTTAGGCAGCTTCTCACGTTACTGCCTGAGGGACAGGGAGAAAACCACCGGGAAAGGTTTTAAACAAACACAAGTCGGAAGATGACCATAAAATACTCAATAGTTACGATATAATAATTTTATGTATCGCACACAGAATTTTCAGCGATATATCGAGAATATTCGATATATCGCACAGCCCTACCTCCATGTTTGTTTGTTTAGTTCACTAAAAGGTCTACGATCAATGTTTTATGTTCATGGATTCGTAACAGCCAGTGAAGGGACTAAAAGAAATCAGATTTCTCTGCTGTCCTGCACAGCAGATCTCTGAATCCGGTTTATCATCCATTTACTTGTTTGGGGAGGATGAGAAAAAAAAATGTAAGCATGATGATGATAATAATATGCTTCTATTTGACTTGTACCCAAATGGATGATGGGAACAGTGAATCCATCCATCCAGTAGAAGAGGCATTCGTTGAACTGAGTCATCATTAACATTAACGTCTAGGTTTTCACTGCAGTTCCAATGTGAAACTATAACAGGTGCCACTAACACTGTGCGTTAACAAAAAAAAAAAAATTTTGATTGGCCAACTTGACTGGCCCATGATGCTACACTGTGTAATTTTAATTGTTAGCACCGTCGCCTCACAGCAAGAAGGTCCGGGTTCGAGCCCCGTGGCCGGCGAGGGCCTTTCTGTGCGGAGTTTGCATGTTCTCCCCGTGTCCGTGTGGGTTTCCTCCGGGTGCTCCGGTTTCCCCCACAGTCCAAAGACATGCAGGTTAGGTTAACTGGTGACTCTAAATTGACCGTAGGTGTGAATGTGAGTGTGAATGGTTGTCTGTGTCTATGTGTCAGCCCTGTGATGACCTGGCGACTTGTCCAGGGTGTACCCCGCCTTTCACCCGTAGTCAGCTGGGATAGGCTCCAGCTTGCCTGCGACCCTGTAGAACAGGATAAAGCGGCTAGAGATAATGGATGGATGGACACCGTGTCCTAAACCAAGAACTAAAGAGGAACTGGTTAGAAGCAGATTTGGGGTGAGTTGGACTTCTGTTACTTGTTAGCAACATGAGCTGTAAAGCTACAGTGCAGAGAAAAAGAAGTGAACGTCACACACTATAGAATATCGTTTTTACTGAATTATGCATTTAAACAGGTGTGTGTGTTTATATATTAAAGGTGGACGGCCTTTCGATTTCATAAAATCTGTGAAATTTAGTTCCCTCTGAAATTTGGTCATTGTGATGTATGTTTATTTCTGTAATATATCTTAAACAGTCCAGTCTGTTCTGTGGCTGGGAAGTTATTTAAGAGGATTGAGGGGATTAAAGCAAATTAAATGCTTGAAATTGTTCGCTTCGTGCAGTCAAGCAGACAGAGGAAGTCCGTGCGTGTGTGTGCAGGTTTCCCTTTGAGCGTGCACTGACAGTTCCATCATTCTGTCGCTAAACGAACAGCTGATCACACCGAGGTGCTCGCTGAGCGCCGATTATTTATTAGTTTGGTCCTGCGTTTCCTTTCCTTCATATATAACGGAACGTCTTTTCTTCTAGTTTTCTTTCCGTTACTGTAGTCGGTCTTTCACGTTTCATTCACACACTCACATCCTCCATTTTTCTCTCCTGTTTCAAATTGGTATCCCACAATGCCTTCGAACGGGGAAAGCCCACCACGTGATGTCATGCATGACGTAGTATCTTGTATTGGGTCATGGTGAAGCAGGAAAAAATAGCGGAGGATATACCGTAGGGCCACGTGGAGATAAATTCATTAATTGTTCTGTTAGAGGAAAAAACAAAACGAGTAAAATTGGAAGTCTGTGACTCGAATTCAGTAGCTTTCACTCCACTGAACAAAAATACTCAGGTGTCGGGAAATTTCTTTTTAATGACCTAAATGCGAAAAATCTGAAAGGCGGTCTAGCTTTAATTAAAAATTATTCGCTGATATTCACTGAGCCTGAGGCAGATCATTGTTTTAGTATAAATCCACAGGTGTTTATTGGGGAAAAAAAATAATCATTTTTCAAACTTCAAATGGTGCGGTGCAGATTTTTGTCACTTATCTACGCCGAGTCACATAAAATACTTTGTTTTGAAATCGATAAAATAAATCGCAATCCTACCTTACTTTTTAAATAGTTTTAGACCAAACTTCAGAGCATCTTTAGTGCTTTTAGGAACAGCATTTTCTTTCGGCATTTGTAATTCTTCTTCACTTATGGTGACGAAGCGATCGGCCGCCATTTTGCAAGTCGCTCGAGGTGATTATCGAGAAATGGTGTGAATTTCTCGACCAATCAGCATGTAGGATTTTCTATAATCACCTGTGTGTGTATACTAATATATTTTAATAGGAGTGATAGTGGAGTCTGGTGTATAGTATGGAATAATCCAGTAATGAGATACAGATTGGATTTCTGTTCATTGTATCTTTTTTTTTTTTTTTCTTCGCTCTATAGATTCATCCAGAGCTGAGCCGACAGCTGCTAAAAGACGGATACCGACTGGACGAGATCCCAGACGACGAGGATCTAGACCTCATTCCTCCCAAAGCCATGGGTTCCTCCATCTGCTGCTGCTCCACCGACGGCCCGTCCTGCTGCCTGCAGTGAACTCTCCCGCTGCGCTTTTCCTCTCCACAGCACGCGGCTTTCACTCAGCAGCCATGCTGCAGGAAGTAACGTCCCGCCTTTTGGGAAGAACACCGTTTCTGAGGCGAGCGCACCTCTTCATTGTGACATTAAGCACTAAAACACTGCCGCGGAACGTTCCCGAGTTCCTGCAGTGATGTCCCTGATCTCATGTGTATCCTGTTTCCTCTACAGACCACCAGAGACGTCCTTAATTCCACCTTTTTTTTTTTTAAATTTAATAATGCGGCTTTACACAAAGCTCACAACGTCAGGCTCAGAATAATATCCAAGTGAAGCACGCGTACGTCTTCGAATGATCTCCGTGTACCACATCTGTAGCGTACCAAACTTCAGTTCTTGTCTGTCTTACTGTCCCGAGAAGAGACGTTGATGTTGTGTGATCTGTGCACTTTCTTAGAACGTTCCTATAAATACAGTATAAAAGCTCCAACTCTGTATAATTCATCATTTCTGACACGAGGTTACGGTTTCAGAACTGCTGAAAATGAACGTAGCTCAGAATAAACCCAGAAGTGCCTCGGTTTTGATTGGTTAACAAATCCAACGGCTCCGGTTTAGATTATTTATTTTCGACAACGGGAAAGCTCCAGATGTGGTGCAGATTAATTTAAAAAGGTTATCTTGGCTTATTTAAGAGCAACTTTAGGTGATTAAAGCAACTTTCTATTCATCTTAAAGCCAAACCATGGGCTGTAACTCGTTCTAGTCCGGGCCGGTCCTGTCCTAAACCTGTTCGCACCAACGCACCTGCCAACTTTCACGCGTTTTGCGTAGTGATGTATTCCAGGACACTAGAACGAATTGTCACTTTACGCAAAAAGACCAGCCTTCTTCGAGTTATAAAGCCGGAGCAAAGATGTTTAGAACCGTCTCGTAATTCAGGACGTCCTGGAAGCCCCGCCCCCTTCCCTATCCTGTCACGTTTGTAAAGTTTTGTTCGGTGCTCATTTCATATCGTACCGTGACCCGATTTTGACGCTTGAAACAAAATGTAAGGTAAGCAGAGAATATACAGAGTTCATTAATGTGAAATAATGTTTTTGACCTAGCTAACATTAGCTCACGTTATTAGCTGTTATATAGTTAGTAAGGTGTTTTTATAAGGGACGCAGCGAAATTTCAGGTATGGAAATTTTTCAGCTGAAAAAGGTCAAAAACGGAGAACCAGGAGGCGGAGCAGGATCCGATCTGATCTGATCTGACTCCTCCTCCTATAAGCCGATCTCTAACCTCTAACCCCAGACACGTTAATCCATGACGTTACCCGCCTCGAAGTATCTTACGTTTGTTGAGATTTTTTTTTATGGGTGTTTTTCTTTCGTGTGAAGCTGAAGAAGTTCTTTCTACTGCCAGCCTGTTTATCTTGCGCTTCAAACTTTTTACATTCGTACTGACACTCGGGATTAACGAGAGACGGCTGACTCGGAGAGAGCAGTATTTACCTTTTTTTCTTTTGTTTTCTCTTCTCTTTAAGTTTGTAATTGCATTTACTTTTCTGATATTTAAGGAATAACACCGAAAAATAGCTGGATTTTATTATCTTTAAAGCATTACGATTGTGGGTGATTTTTTTTTTTAATAATACATGGTTAGTCAAAATTATGTGAACACTTAAATGGTAGAAACCATTTATTCACAAAACGCGCATCATATGTGCAAGATGATTTACAGGGCGGTCTCAACCTGTTCGCCATCGTGTCCAACACACAAAAACCAGCGAGAAAAAGGACCATTTTAAATTAAAATAAGAAGAATAAAAATAATCCATTAGTGTTCAGATAATTTTGACCAACCCTGTGTATATAAACTCGCTTCTTGTGTTTCTAATAGTGAAGCTTTTTGTTTCACTACTCATGTAAAAGTGCAATTTTTTTTTTTTAAGAGTGATGTCTTGCTCTTTTGGAATTACTGTATGTTTACATTTTTTCAGACCCAGAACTTAGCCTTGTCCTGAACTCATCAGACAAGTCACAAGGAATGTTTCGGGTTTTTTTTTTTTTTTGGTGTTGGTTAAAGAGACAATAAGAGATTGAGATTCGCCTCTTGGGCAGCAGATGGCGCTATAAATCAAAACTCCTATTCTTGTACTTGAGTTTACAGAGTTTGTGTGTTGTGAACAGGAGACGGAAGCCTGCGCTACTGATTTGACCCATACTGTGCTAACGCCACCGTGTTTCGCAGCACTTTCGAAAAAGAGAAAGAAAGAAACCCTTATTTGTCACATGCACAATGAGATTCATCCTCTGCGTTTAACCCGTCTGAAGCAGTGAACGCGTGCACACACACCCAGAGCAGTGGGCAGCCACATTAGAGCGACCGGGGAGCAGTCAGGGGTTCGGTACCTTGCTCAAGGGCACTTCAGCCCAAGGCCGCCCCATGTTAACCTTTGGACTTGCAGTTAGGGTTTTTTTTTTTTAGGCTTTACGTGCTTGGAACCTTGTCCGGTCAAGCCCGTGTTCGTGAAACGCACAATAATTAAACGCCGCAGTCTGTCTGTTTTATCTGCGCATGCAGATTAGCGCACACGATTTATAAAAGCGTTCTCCTGTCAGCCAGATGACTCCCCGACTAATGTGTGTGGTGCAGCGGGTGGTGGGATGCAAAAAGACCAGTGTGTGCTGTGGTTATAGCATCAAGGTTCGGACTTCATCATCGTGATGTGGGTTATATATCAAATTTTGTTTTGGAGTTTGGGTTTGTTTTTTGTAACTATGAGGGGAGAAAACTAATAGCCAGGACACAACATGCGTCCCTGGGCTACAGCAACCCGTGGGGTGGACGGCTGGCTGATGCAAACCATCGTGTGCTAACGCCACCATGCTTCACAGCACTTCCAGTGCTTGGATCCGTGTGTCACATCAGCCCCTCGTTTCTGAAACGCACCCGGAATTTAATTCAGATTCAACGTGAAAAGGTTAAGACCTAAATCGTGGCAGTTTTGTGCACAGGTATTCACTTCACGGCACGTTAGCGTGATGCGTTTCGGCTTCACTGAGCTACAGAGTGTAGGAAAATGAACCAGGACAACAAGGAGCAGCGTTATCTCTGATCTCTTAATTTAATTTGGAAGGGACGCTGATATTTTTTTTCTTTACATTATACTGGAAAATAGAAGTAATAGAAAGAAAGAAAGATTTCCGAACGTCCTGTGAAAGGATGCGTGGGATTCGGGTCGAGTGTAGTGTTGTCTGTGAAATGGAAGTTTGTTCAGTACACGTTTGTGTGAAGGGGGGAGAAAGGAAAGGTTAGATAATAACTTATTTCCTGCGTGTCGTTTTGAGCGGGTGATTGGAGCGCCGAGTGAACGTTTCCTCTCCTTCACTATGCAACTAATTGGACAATCTTTTTATTCTTCATCCTCTAAGTAGCAATTAATAAAAATGACTCGGTTCCACACGCAATAACTAACTTCACTTTGTTTTTGATGTAATTATGGAAAAACTCACTTTTATTTCACTCACCGTGTAAACATGTATATGTAACGGCTTGCAATGTTAGAACACACCTGTATAACATCTGGCTTTTTACTGTAACTAAGAAGTATTTGAGATTAAAATATGTTTGAGTTTATCCGTAAGAGAGTACGTTTCATTGCGTAATACTTTTTCATGTTCCGTCTCTTCAAGTCACTGCAAAAAAAAAAAAAAAGTACAGATGGGATTTTAATTTCAAAGCTTTCTGAAATCAAAGGAAGAAAAACACGAGTGTTTTCGTAGCATCTTTTGGAGGGGAAAAGTTGTTTTTTTTTGTTTTTTTTTTGCGGGGGAGAGATGAAGCACAGTTACTCACTACCCTGAAGTTGATTGTTTTCCAATGACAGCACTTCGTGAATGGGTTTATTCCTTTTCATGCAACAGTAGAAAGTCACAGTAAGGCTACATCCACACGACAACGGCAGCGAGATGTTATTTAAAAAAATATCGCGTCCAAATGGGCAACGATCAGTAAAATATCAGGTCCATATGGCAACGCAACGCTTGCTGAAAACGATGCAATACACATGCCACACCTCTAGGGGCCCTGTAAGACGGTCCCTTCGGAGACACCAGAACAATAGAAGAAGTAAGGACACATGAGCATAAACTATTATGCGCGAGACTTCATATTAGCCACAAAGTCAGGAAAATCTGTTCGTAAAATTACATTATAATGACCAAATACAATGAAAAGTATTTTTCCAGTCTCACCTGTGAAAGGTAATCCCATGTGATCTCGTTTGGACGGTAAACCTGTTGGTACAGTTAAACGCAGCTAATCTTTATTCTCCGCTTTGACCTTTCCAATATGGCGGCGAGGATGACGTATGATTCTACGCGGAAGGCGGCGTCTTTAATGGTCCGGGATAAATTGAATGCTACACGTTGATGGATTAATTTGTTCTTCTACGCCCTTTTTGAGGAATGTATTGTAGGACTTAAACCAACATCTGAAGAGGTGAGATCGCTCCTTTTTTTTCCCTATTTTTGCTGGCGGGATTGACTCTGCCCTAAGGGCTATTCTCTCTCTCTCTCTCTCTCTCTCTCTCTCTCTCTCACTTTGCACTATTACACAATAAATATTCAGTGAAAATATTTTGTAAGCGCGTTTCATGAACCAAGTTATAGGATTTGTTGACAACTCGCATCAAGTTCGTTACACTTCTACCCGGCGTGAAGCACTGACAGTCATGTGGTTGTGACGTCATCGTAAACAAATCCGTTCTACTCATCCAGACGACTTCGCAACGGCAACGTTGCCAGATCTTTCCACTCTGGAACCCGTTCTCAAAAAGATTGCGTTTTGGGCACCCAAAACACCGGTGCCGTGTGGACGCCAGGCCGAAACGATAAACAATTGTATCGGATTCACCTGAATCCGTTGCCGTGTGGACAGGGCCTAAGTCAATGATTCTAGATACACTACTGTTCAAAAGTTTGGGGTCACTTTGAAATGTCCTTATTTTTGAAAGAAAAGCACTGTTCTTTTCAATGAAGATCACTTTAAACTAATCAGAAATGCACTCTATACATTGCTAATGTGGTAAATGACTATTCTAGCTGAGCAATTCCAGCGTTATGGACGTGACACTTGAACTCAAAATGGCAACAAATGACCGAGTGCATGTTTTATTGTCTCCCAGTATTTAAACAGGTGTTGCATATTTTAAGGCTGTACCATACTGGAGAAGTGATAGAACAAGAACAATTCCCATAGTACATCTAGGGCATGCCAGAAAACGCCAATAAAAGATGCGTTATGGATGTGACAGAAAAAGTATCACTTTTCTTGGGTGACTGTACATTTTTATCAAACTCTGTGAAATTGTAAACCTAATGTCGAAATGGAGAGATCCATTTGATAGAGGGGTCCAAGGTGAATATTAAAAAATCTTTGTTTAAATATTTTGTATTTCATGCAGAGTTTCGGAAGGAAAAGTCAGCGTTATGGAAGTGACGAAATTCCGTTATGGATGTGACGCGTCTGAAATGGACATGGCATATGTTTAGAAAATCAGCGATTTAACCACCATAACCCTTTGAAAAACTCTCTAAATATCAGCTAAAACTATCAAAGTTCTTAAATAATATTTAGGATGGCTATTGTTTTGCTGTTTTGTGGATTTTAGCATACATTTCTGTGGCTTGTGGCAATAATATAGAATTGTACATGATCAAAGTTGATTTTAGCTTGGGGTTTACATTATAAGAAAGAAAGACTGACAGTGACATATTAGGTTGGTTACAAATTGGTTCAGCTTGTTCACATCTGTAAAATACAGGCCTAGGTGATATCTCTGGGAGTGGTTTTGATGTATTACATGTTGCTTTATTTTTGCATGGTGAGGTTGACATTTACATGGAATTGCCCAGCTGCAAATGTCTGGTTTTTGGTGCAATATCTCCATAGGTGTATAGAGGCCCATTTCCAGCAACCATCACTCCAGTGTTCTAATGGTACAATGTGTTTGCTCATTGCCTCAGAAGGCTAATGGATGATTAGAAAACCCTTGTACAATCATGTTAGCACAGCTGAAAACAGTTTAGCTCTTTAGAGAAGCTATAAAACTGACCTTCCTTTGAGCAGATTGAGTTTCTGGAGCATCACATTTGTGGGGTCGATTAAATGCTCAAAATGGCCAGAAAAATGTCTCGACTATATTTTCTATTCATTTTACAACTTATGGTGGGAAATAAAAGTGTGACTTTTCATGGAAAACACAAAATTGTCTGGGTGACCCCAAACTTTTGAACGGTAGTGTATGTGTTTATTAAAAAGTGAAATTTTGTACTTTTTATCCATTTCTAGTTAAATGATGATGTGGATCATCCAGAAAACAAGTCATCACTCCTGTTATAGTAGCTATAAATGTTCATTCCTTCTTCAAACTCCTCTGTCCTGAAGACTGACCTTTTTTTTTTTCTGTTATAGTTATAAAGCGCTGACACTGGCGACTCCTTCCATAAATATTAAATAAAGTTTCCTTGGAGAACATTTCACCTTCTCAACAATTGTTTTCTGTATTAAATAACATTTTTAACTTGAGTTATTTCAAGCTGCAGACAGAACCACCGTCCAAGCTGCTGTTTGATACAGATTGGATTCTGTCCAACACAGGAATCAAATTGTACGGTTTATTTAATTTCTTTATATTTGCTACAGATATCATTCTTAAACACTTAGTCGAGAAGAACCAGTAAAGGCCCTCAGATGACCAGAAACATGCATTCATCACAAGACCAGTCCAGTCACTGTTATTATATTCCACCACTAGGGGGCGGTCGTGAGCTGGAAATACTTCGAGGTAACCAAGAAAATGAACACATGATTAAGGTGTTTATAACCAAGTTTTTAGGAATCTTTCTCAGTTTACAAATTTAATATGTCTTGTTTTAAATTAGATATTTATTCATCATATCTTCCTATAATTATTGAAGCTTTTCTTGTTTTAAATGCTATATCTGTTCTATATCATTTTGCTGTTCGATACAGTAATTGTCATTTTTGTAAGGCACTTTGGACTGATTTCTGAATGAAAGGTGCTAAAAATAAACTAGTTATTGTTATTATTTTTCCTTGTGTGTATCATCTTGAATTTCTGTGTGTGGCGTGCTATCTCTCTCCGACATCCTGTATCAGTAACTGTGCTCTGTCTGTTTCCAGTTAACAATGCTGTTCATTTTAGATCTCATGAACTGAACTTTGCCACAGTTCTTATTTCCCGAGATTATAATCTGCGTTTCATTGCAGACACAGTTTGCGTTTGCTAGAAACCGAGATGAAACACTACTGACAATGCAGTGCAGTACTGAGATTAGATTTCTGCACAGAGTGACTGACTGCAGGATACTTGGTGATGGGTAAAAAAAAAAAAACCTGGGTGCAAAAGGGTGGGTTGGTTTTTATTTTTATTTTTTTATTTTTTTTTTGTGTTTTGGGGGTTTTTTTGTGCTTTGAGAGATCACTAGTATATTTTTACCTCTTTATAAGAATAATTTCTCAAGAAAGGGTGATCACTTTCTACAGGGCTTTCACTTGGAGCCTTTTTATTTTTCTGTACACATTAAACAACTAATTACCATCAAATTATTCACTGAAGCTATTACAACTCCCACACACACACACACTGAAATAAATTTTTTTTTAATATATATGTATGTGTGTATATATATATATATATATATATATATATATATATATATATATATAAAATTTTTTTTTTTTTTTTTTATTCCTGGACACAATGTCCCTTTTTAATATTTTACATTCCTTGAATTAGATTTGGATTGAAGCACTTAAGTAATGAGTCACTTCATTTTAGAAAGATAATGACATTTAATAGAGCTTGCATTTTACACTCCTGTAATTTCATAGATCTCTCCGAATCACAATTTATTCTATCTGTTTATCTACAAACAAACTTTTTTTTATTATTATTATTATAACAGCAGTGAGGTTTTGTCTGTCGTATACTTATTTTCCTGAACTTAAACAGTCTTAGACCTCCTGGATATTCCTAAACTATACGACAGAGTATAATATATTATTTTATTAATTTTTAACCTGATTATAAGCTTGCTGAATAAACTTCCTAAACTGCCAGATAACCTCAGACTACTACTACTACTTTTGATTATTATTATTATTTATTAAACCAGTAAGCTTCTCCCCCCCCCATTATGAAACTACTGAGATTGTATGAAACATCCTGAATTTCTTGAATGACAATATTAACCAGTGCTCGAAGATGTCCCAGTTTAAATCTACATCCTTGTTTAAATTTTTAATAAACTTTTGTTTCAATTAGTTTAAAAAAATGTTTTTTGTTGTGTTTTTAAATGTATCTTGTAGTGTAATTAGTTTTCTTGAAAATCATTTTGGTGATCCTGTTAAAATATCAATTAATAATTAAATAACCGATCTGCTGACTCCGAATCCCTGGACTCCAACATATACAGTATACTACCGTTCAAAAGTTTGGGGTCACCCAGACAATTTTGTGTTTTCCATGAAAAGTCACACTTTTATTGCCCACCATAAGTTGTAAAATGAATAGAAAATATAGTCGAGACATTTTTCTGGCCATTTTGAGCATTTAATCGACCCCACAAATGTGATGCTCCAGAAACTCAATCTGCTCAAAGGAAGGTCAGTTTTATAGCTTCTCTAAAGAGCTAAACTGTTTTCAGCTGTGCTAACATGATTGTACAAGGGTTTTCTAATCATCCATTAGCCTTCTGAGGCAATGAGCAAACACATTGTACCATTAGAACACTGGAGTGAGAGTTGCTGGAAATGGGCCTCTATACACCTATGGAGATATTGCACCAAAAACCACACATTTGCAGCTAGAATAGTCATTTACCACATTAGCAATGTATAGAGTGGATTTCTGATTAGTTTAAAGTGATCTTCATTGAAAAGAACAGTGCTTTTCTTTCAAAAATAAGGACGTTTCAAAGTGACCCCAAACTTTTGAACAGTAGTGTGATTAGATTAGATGAGCCTTTATCTCTACTTGAGAGAAATTTGTTTTGGGCAAACAAGAGCGTGTGACTTTACAGAACCATGCAACATAAATGTAGCATACTAAACTAATTAACAACTAAACAAGTAACACGCAAACAGATACATCCTAGTTCATCTGCCTCCACACCCCTTGTATTACAGTCCATAGGTATTGCACACAGCCATTTCCCTGAGCTACTTAACACAAACATTGCTCAGAGAGATATTATAATAAATATTACACATAAAACAAAATGATTGCATAAAATTACACCACAACCTAAAAATAATACCCCCCCCCCCCCCCCCCCCCCCCCCCAACTCGCACCACACTAAGACCTACTATACTACTACTAGTTTAATTGACCAAGGAACCATTGAGAGTTTGAACCTATTTGTTTTAGTTTGGGAGCCTATATCTTCTTCCTGAGGGTAACATTTCATATTCGCCATGCAAAATATGTTCCTCATCCACTGAGATTTTCAATTCCTGTCTCCTTACTGCTTCATCAAATAAAGCTTGCAATGATGTAGGAAGGGGCATGCCCATAATTTTCCCAGCTCTCTTAATAAGGGTATGCAATTGAGCTTTCAGTTTAACAGACAGGTTCCCAAACCATATTATGATGCCGTATCTGATGATGGATTCAATGAAAGCCCTATAGAAGGCCATCATAATATCTTTCTCAACGCCAAACACTCTCAACCTCCTCAGAAAATGAAGACGCTGACTGATCCTTGAACATAAAAAGTCAACATGCTGGCACCATTTTAGTTGAGAGTCAAATAAAACACCTAAATATTTATATGTGGATACCTGCTCCACTGCCTCCCCATTTAGTGTCATCAAATTATGGTTACCTATGTCAAGTCAAGTCAAGTTTATTTGTATAGCGCTTTTAACAATAAGCATTGTCGCAAAGCAGCTTTACAGAATTTGAACGACTTAAAACATGAGCTAATTTTATCCCTACTCTATCCCCAATGAGCAAGCCTGTGGCGACGGTGGCAAGGAAAAACTCCCTCAGACGACATGACAGAGAAACCTCGAGAGGAACCAGACTCAAACGGGAACCCATCCTCATTTGGGCAACAACAGACAGCCTGACTATAATATTAACAGTTTTAACATGAGGACAGTTTCGTTGATGTTATAAACTCTTCATTGATGGAAACTTGAGTGCAAAACTGATTCATGATAACTGCCGTCCTAAAGTTAGCAAGTCAACTGTAGTCCTCAGCCATAAAAGCATTACTGTAAGAGTCAAGAGCGTCTTCCAAATGGGACTTTCAACTGTCCTCATGGGGCCGTCCTTCACAGGAGCGATGCGATAAAACTCCGACCAGACACAGGGCACCAGGATGGATCAAGCAGGTCCGAGGGGCAGAAGAGGCCAGCATCTCAATCCCAGGACCAACATGTAACTCAGAGGGACAGATTGAGGGGGAAGAGAGAGAGAGAGAAAGAAAACACATGTTGCCCTAAAAATGACAAGTATTAAATCTGTGTGTATTTAATGGATCTAGGGTCAAAGATGATTTCTTTTGTTTTGCTCACATTTAAAACCAAATTGTTTGACTCACACCACAGCACAACCTTGTCTATTTCTGACTGATAGACAATATATACATCTCATCTCATCTCATTATCTCTAGCCGCTTTATCCTTCTACAGGGTCGCAGGCAAGCTGGAGCCTATCCCAGCTGACTACGGGCGAAAGGCGGGGTACACCCTGGACAAGTCGCCAGGTCATCACAGGGCTGACACATAGACAACCATTCACACTCACATTCACACCTACGGTCAATTTAGAGTCACCAGTTAACCTAACCTGCATGTCTTTGGACTGTGGGGGAAACCGGAGCACCCGGAGGAAACCCACGCGGACACGGGGAGAACATGCAAACTCCACACAGAGGGGCCCTCGCCGGCCCCGGGGCTCGAACCAGGACCTTCTTGCTGTGAGGCGACAGCGCTAACCACTACACCACCGTGCCGCCCACATCTCATCTCATCTCATCTCATTATCTCTAGCCGCTTTATCCTGTTCTACAGGGTCGCAGGCAAGCTGGAGCCTATCCCAGCTGACTACGGGCGAAAGGCGGGGTACACCCTGGACAAGTCGCCAGGTCATCACAGGGCTGACACATAGACACAGACAACCATTCACACTCACATTCACACCTACGCTCAATTTAGAGTCACCAGTTAACCTAACCTGCATGTCTTTGGACTGTGGGGGAAACCGGAGCACCCGGAGGAAACCCATGCGGACAACATGCAAACTCCGCACAGAAGGGCCCTCGCCGGCCCCGGGGCTCGAGCCCAGGACCTTCTTGCTGTGATGCGACAGCGCTAACCACTACACCACCGTGCCGCCCACATCTCATCTCATCTCATCTCATTATCTCTAGCCGCTTTATCCTGTTCTACAGGGTCGCAGGCAAGCTGGAGCCTATCCCAGCTGACTACGGGCGAAAGGCGGGGTACACCCTGGACAAGTCGCCAGGTCATCACAGGGCTGACACATAGACACACAACCATTCACACTCACATTCACACCTACGGTCAATTTAGAGTCACCAGTTAACCTAACCTGCATGTCTTTGGACTGTGGGGGAAACCGGAGCACCCGGAGGAAACCCATGCGGACAACATGCAAACTCCGCACAGAGGGGCCCTCGCCGGCCCCGGGGCTCGAGCCCAGGACCTTCTTGCTGTGAGGCAACAGCGCTAACCACTACACCACCGTGCCGCCCCGAATATATACATATATATATATATATATATATATATTTTTTTTATTTGTTATAAACTCTATGATCCCCTGAATATCCCTTACCTCAGTGTCAGAATTAAAAAACAAAACAGTATTTTATTAAATATCTCAGAGTGATCAGGCTGAGCACAGAGTGTGGAATAAAATTGATGATTTAAAAAAAAAAAAAAAAAACAGAGCTGTAAGTGCTGAATTCATGAATGGCAGCTTGCTATGGAGTGGGCGTGGTTATTTACTGTGTATAGGCGGTGCTTTGGGCAAAACGGGCGTGGTTTAAAGAGGGGCGGGGCGTTAACCCAAGCACCAGTCGCAGGCATCCTGAGAGCTCCAGGCGTGGGGAGGTTTATATCAGATCACTGGGTTCTGCTGTGTTCAACTGGTTTGTTTTGGGCTCCTGAGTGGAATTCATTACCTGTTTACTTGTTAGTTAGTGTTTAGTTGTTTGTAAATAATTATTTATCCAGGTCAGCTGATCAGTTGCATGCGCGAGCGTGGAAGGGAAAGGGATGGTGGACAACTCCAACAGCACCAAGACTCAAATGGTGAGTGAGTGAGTGATTTTACCCGAGTGCATGGGTTTAAAGTGTGGCTAAGGACAGGTGAAGCCTCCAGGTGGGTCATAAATAAGCTGTGGAGGTTTCGTGAGCCAGTATATATATATTTATATATCTAATTATTATTTATTATTATTATTATTATTTCTTCTAATCACCATGTTGGTACAAGTTCTAAACCTAAACTCGTCTTGGCTTTTAAGTGAGAATGAAACTCGAGTTATTTCCCATGTGAGTAATCCAAGCATACTAAACAGTATCTGAGTAAACATGGTAGGGTAGGTTACGTCACCAGCAGCCAGGCGCGTGCTCGCGCGTCTCCATGACGACGCTCCATACTGCCTACTAGCGTACTAAAGAGCGTGACAGCACAGCACAGTGCGCATGCGCAGCTAGTGCTCTGTGTATAATAATCCAGTGCTCTAGTATTCAATCTTTTTTTTTTTGAAAGTTTATTTTGTATTTATTTCACCAGAAATGATATGTGTGATGATATTTTAAATAATTATATATCATCTTAAAGACCTGTTTATGTATCTGTATAATTTTGCAGACAGCTTGTGGGTGTGGTAATTTGTGCAGGGCTTCTCTACAGCCTGTGATGATCTCATCTCATTATCTGTAGCCGCTTTATCCTGTTCTACAGGGTCGCAGGCGAGCTGGAGCCTATCCCAGCTGACTACGGGCGAAAGGCGGGGTACACCCTGGACAAGTCGCCAGGTCATCACAGGGCTGACACATAGACACAGACAACCATTCACACTCACATTCACACCTACGGTCAATTTAGAGTCACCAGTTAACCTAACCTGCATGTCTTTGGACTGTGGGGGAAACCGGAGCACCCGGAGGAAACCCACGCGGACACGGGGAGAACATGCAAACTCCGCACAGAAAGACCCTCGCCGGCCACGGGGCTCGAACCCGGACCTTCTTGCTGTGAGGCGACAGCACTAACCACTACACCACCGTGCCGCCGTTGTGTCTCATCTCATCGTCTCTATCCACTTTATCCTGTTCTACAGGGTCGCAGGCGAGCTGGAGCCTATCCCAGCTGACTACAGGCGAAAGGCGGGGTACACCCTGGACAAGTCGCCGGGTCATCACAGGGCTGACACATAGACACAGACAACCATTCACACTCCCATTCACACCTACGGTCAATTTAGAGCCACCAGTTAACCTAACCTGCATGTCTTTGGACTGTGGGGGAAACCGGAGCACCCGGAGGAAACCCACGGGGAGAACATGCAAACTCCACACAGAAAGGCCCTCGCCGGCTGCTGGGTTCGAACCCGGAACCTTCTTGCTGTGAGGCGACAGCGCTAACCACTACACCACCGTGCCACCATTGTGTGTTTTTCCAAAAATTTAATCTTTTTTTTTTTCTTTTCATTCCGCCCTCATGATGTCATGGCCTGGGTTTCATCACTGGACTCAAATCATTGACTCATTGCACAGATGTTTTTACACCTGGAGATGTTTTTTTTTTTTTTGGTCATTTTAGCACTTCCTGTTGCTCTCGGTGTCACCCTGGTCTTCGCATCCACCCAATGTTATTTGGAGATCAAAGACAATCGTATAATTTACTGCCCCGCCACACCCCACTGTCCGTCGAAATCCGGACACACAATTGCACCTCGAAAGCCTTGTGCTGGCTCGTGCATTATTTCCAAGAGAATAGCTCCAGGATGAGATATTGATTGATTGATTGATTGATTGATTGATTGATTGATTGATTGATTGATTGATTGATTGATTTGGTGCGCTGTGCAGTGCGTTATAGATCGAAGATGGAGCTGCTTTGATTTGAGATATGTTTTGGTTTAGATATCAGATTGCAACTGTGGTGAATTTTGATGAAAGATATTTAATTTCATGTGAAACTTGAGCACTTCTGAGATGCATGTTTATGGCAGGTCATTGACGACTGTTACTTCCTTCCTTTCTCTCTCTCTCTCTGTCCTGTTTTTCTTTCTCTCAGGAGAGCAGTTTAGGAGGCAGTGTTTACCCTCAGGGAGGTGCCGCGGGGGTGAAGCTCGAAGCTGTGATGGAGCATTTGCAGCGGCAGCAGCAGGCACGTTTGGAGATGGAGCGTAAGGAGCGGCGCCTCCGTGACGCTCATCTGATGTACGCTCAGCAAGTGGCCGCCCAACACGCCATCCTAGCAGCTGCCCGAGCCTCCGCTCTGGGCAACAGCGGGAAAGCCCAGGTGCACAGGGTTGCCCTGGAGAGACCGGAAGAAGTCGGACGGGACAGGGACTCGGGCGATGACGAAGATGACGATAATGGTGACGAAGAGGAACCGATGGCTGACGAAGGCAGCGAAGAGGACGAGGACGAAGGCCCGGTGAGTGGGCTGGAGTATTTGCGCAAGCAGACACTTGCGCTGCAGCAGAGCACCGTGACCACACAGTTTACAGGCTACGCTGCTGGAACCGCCGCAGGAACCAGGATTCAGAGAGACGACTCCTCTCTCGTCAGGGTCAAACAGGAGCCCGAGGATGATCTTTCACCTGCTGGACCGCAAACAGCTACGTCTCCAAACAGACCGGCCGACTGGGGCTACGACGAACACTTCAAACAGGTAAGAATACCTTTGGGACAGGAATACTGGAGTCAAATCCGCTGGGTCCTAAATTCCTTCTTTTTGTGGCGAGTCCTTGAGGAAAGTGATTCTGAATCGGCAAAATCTGAAATTGATTCGTTTGGTTCGCACTGTTTTGTAATGAAAGGAGATGCGCAAAACCTTTTATTTTTAAATAAATTTCTGAGTGGATAGTATCGCCATCCTTGACTCTTGTATGCTGGATAAATGGGAATTTAAAAAAAATATATTTTTGAGAGAATTGCAACCAAGCTCCTGAATCAAAGAAGAAGTAAATATGTCTAAAAATAGAAGATAAAATAGTAAAAGCAAAATGAAGTGATTTTATATACAATGATTCCTATATACACACATTGCACCTGAGTTAAGGATGCATGGTAAGTCAGTGTACCACAGTTATACAGTGGCATTGTACAGCTTGACAGCAACAGGTAGGAATGATTTCCTGTGTCTCTCAGTTGTGCAGCGTGGAAGAATCAGCCGTTTACTGAGCGTGCTCCTGTGGCTGATCAGCTCCTCATGTAGAGGGTGAGAAGGACAGTCTAAGATTTTTTATTTTGGACAGTGTCCTCTTCTCCAACACCACTGTCAGAGAGTCCAGTTCAACGCCTACAACATGGCCGGCCTTCCTGATGATCTTATTGAGTCTGTTAGTGTCCTTCACCTTCAAGCCGCTGTCCCAGCAGACGATAGCGTACAGGATGGCGCTAGCCACCACAGACTCCTAGACCATCCGCAGCATCGTTCGGCAGATGTTGAAGGACCTTAGCCGTCTCAGAAAATGGAGACAGCTCTGGCCCTTTTTGTATACAGTGTCCATGTTTTTGGACCAGTCCAGTTTATTGTCCAAGCCCTGTGATGACCTGGCGACTTGTCCAGGGTGTACCCCGCCTTTCGCCCGTAGTCAGCTGGGATAGGCTCCAGCTTGCCTGCGACCCTGTAGAACAGGATAAAGCGGCTAGAGATAATATAATATAATACGGGCGGCACGGTGGTGTAGTGGTTAGCACTGTCGCCTCACAGCAAGAAGGTCCTGGGTTCGAGCCCCGTGGCCGGCGAGGGCCTTTCTGTGCGGAGTTTGCATGTTCTCCCCGTGTCCGCGTGGGTTTCCTCCGGGTGCTCCGGTTTCCCCCACAGTCCAAAGACATGCAGGTTAGGTTAACTGGTGACTCTAAATTGAGCGTAGGTGTGAATGTGAGTGTGAATGGTTGTCTGTGTCTATGTGTCAGCCCTGTGATGACCTGGCGACTTGTCCAGGGTGTGCCCCGCCTTTCGCCCGTAGTCAGCTGGGATAGGCTCCAGCTTGCCTGCGACCCTGTAGAACAGGATAAAGCCGGCTAGAGATAATGAGATGAGATATTTTTGAGAGTTAAAATTGACCACAAAGTTGGCTTTCGAGCTGCCCCGCTGAGCCAGCCAGCCCAGAGTGCGTGACGTCACAGCGGTAACCGGTTTTAAGGCCGAGGCCTTTTACAGCTATAGACCAAAGTCATATAAATAAAAATTTATGGTGAAAGTAAGAAATCCCGTTACCGACTTGCTCAACTAAGACTGGTTTGACTTCATTGATTGTGGGTTGACTCTCATTAAAACAGGATGGGTGTTATAACTTGTGCAACACACATGTGCATGCATGCATTTTCACTGATAAACCGTAAAAGGCTAATTAAATAATCAGATGAACTGAGACGATCACATTCTGAAGCAAATTAAATCATCTCATACCGGTAACTTAAACACACAATACAAGTTACATGTATTAATCTAAATGCAGGTAAACAACGTGTTTTGTATCCAAATAAGAGTCACATCTTTCCCGTCTGTGTTCTCGCTTCTTGAAGGCTGATCTTGTGGCCGATTGTTTTGAAACAACCTGACTTTCAGTGGTTCGTTCAGTTCTCCGTTCGTTCGCTTCTTCCACGTAAGGGCGAGACGGCAGCAATATCATCTAGCAAAGAAATCAGACGGCTGCTCCACTCATTCTCCGTTTTCTCCATACTGTGTACTCCGCTATTACTGCTCGGCTCAGGCAATTACTAAAACCTGGGACGGGACGTCACCAGTTTTAGCAACAACCGCGGGGAGGTCACTGACCAAGCGATATGATGTCCCGTCCCGTCCCAGGTTTTAGCAACAACCCTCAGCTCACATTCTGGGAGAACTAGGGCAACTGAACTTACTTTCCTTTTCTTGTAGTTTTCTTTTCCTTTAATTGTTGGTCCTGCACCCTCTTTCAATACGGGCTTATAGCCAACGCTCCTCAACAGATTAGAGGTCTCGTACGAGTCTTCAGTAAAATGTGCAGAGCAGAGGACAGACCACTTCATAGGTGCCCAATGGGCCCGTGAACTTCTCGCAAAACGCATCCAAATCTTTGCAGTTTGAACATTCTTGGGCCATGAATGCAACGTAAATCCACCTTCTGTCGTGTTGCTGCACCGGCCAGCAACACATCTACATGGCATGGCGATAAATTAGCTCAGAATGGAGGATCGGAGTTGCAGTCAGCTCTGTGTTTTAGTATAGCGGAAATGGTGATGAGACCGATAGACTTCCTGCTGCGACATTACGGGCATCGAGGTCATTCACTTAGACCGCTACCTATATAAATCACTTTAATCGTAAACATGGCTATATTAGATTTATTGTTAACGCTTAAAACTATTCCTGTGCCATTCTTGAGGTCTCAAGGCATTTATAAACAAAAAGTGAGGCCATGGTGCTGCGTATCTGCTTTAATTGATCCCAGAACAAAAAAGAAGCATCGTCTGATACCCCTTTTCCACCAAATCAGTTCCAGGGCTGGTTCGGGGCCAGTGCTGGTTCACAACTCGTTCAACTTGCGAGCCAGCTGAGAACCAGTTTGCTTTTCCATAGCTCGCGGTGCTAAGGGAAGCCACGTCATTACGTCGCTGTATACGTCATTACGTCGCTGTATACGTCAGTTACGTCGCTACGTTTGCATAAACCTTGGCGCGAATATCGAAGCAAAAACAATGCGGAAGAAGCAGCAGCAACAACAATAATAATAATAATAATGGATGACTTCGCGTTTGTACAGCTGCTGCTTCTCGTCGCTTAAAAATGGCGATCTTTCGCGGTCTTGTTATTGTTGTTGGTCTTAACAACTCCGCCCCCCCCGCTGACTTAAGCGGTTCTTTCCTCTGGCCCAGCAGAGAGTTGGTGCTAGCCTGGAACTGGTTTTTCTGGCCCCAGAGCCAGTTCTTTGTCAGTGGAAACAGAAAACCCGGTTCCAAACTAAGCACTGGCCCCGAACCAGCCCTGGAACTGCTTTGGTGGAAAAGGGGCAACAGAGGTGTATAGAGGTACTTAAGAAAGTCATTCATTCATTGGTCAGAAATACAGAAAAAGGGGGGAAAAATCACAGTAAATAACGAGTTTCACACATTTTTGAGTCGCATCTAATGTTTATTTTTCTTATCGTCCTCCAGAACTCGTGGCATCTCTTCACTGCGATATCTCTGATCTCATTTATTTCCAGAAAATCTTTTCAGCTCGTTTTTGATTCACTTCCTGTAATCGAGTCGCTTCTTTGACGCTTTCTCATTGTAACCAAGTTGTCACTTGGAAGTGGACCGAGACGTCTTCTCTTCGCTCAGATGTTCAAGGGTCGGTTGTTTGAGTCGAAATGGAGAACGCACCAGGGTTCGAGTCACAGATTAAACGCTGTATACTGTGTGTGAAAGCAGCTTGAAGAAACTTTTTTCTTTTCTCTCTTGAACGCGTGAAACGCAGCATAATACGATACGAGTGTCGACAGCTTTGAAAGAGCTGGAGTCGGGCCAAGCGCCGTGCGTACTAATCCCACAGAGCCTGTGGAGGTCTGAGTCACGCCGAGCCGCTCCTGCTGTCAGCTGTAGGGAGAAAGAAAACGCTGGAAGTGTGAGCTGGCATCAATCCAGAGCTCGTGCGTCACGCTTTCACTTTGCATTTGCGCTGAGTGTGTGTTTCCCATGCTTCTGGCTGAATCACGGCAGGGTTTGGCCAGACTCCAAGGTGTGTAGAGACCAGGTTTGAGTTTTCCGAGAAGAGATGCGTGTGTGTGTGTGTGTGTGTGTTGGCGTGCTGTTAAAACACAGCATCATCCTTTACAGGAATTCCCTGGCACAGAGTATTGCATTCATTTTCAAACTGAAAGTAGACATGCGAGTGTGTGAGAGACCGCTTGGTGAACATGACTCCTGTGCTGGATGTGTGCCATCACACACTCCCCCTGAGGCTTCATTTCCTCCGAGCGTGCCATCATCATGCTGCCAGCTGATCGAGGCTGAGCCGGCAAAGCGGAAGCGAAACGAGACGGCACTGTGCGGTTAAAACAGCGTGAAGGCGTCGCTGTGAAATCTGGCACGTGTGTGTTCAAGGTGTAACTGTGCGGTTTGATGATGCATTAAAGAAAACGCATTATATTAACACCATTTACAATTACACGTGTATTTTATCAGGTGTATGCGTATACCGTCTGTGGATTAGCTGTCGCTATAGAAATGATAAGGTTTTTGTTTGTTTGTTTTTTTAAATGCAAGAGCCACGTTTTCCATCTCCACACATTGCTGTAATGTGATTTTATGAGGAAGCTGTTCGCTGTGCTGGCCTGGAAGAGGTTTAACAGGCATTAAGTGAGGAATAAAGCACAACAAACACCAGTGCAGTTATAGGAAACTAATCAACGGTGGTGGTGGTGGTCACGTTCCTGATTTTCATACAACAGCACGTCCTGAGGTCTTATTCCTTTTACACCATAGTAAGTGGCTAAAGAACATGGACTTTATATCTGTTTATAGTTGCATAATGTTATCAAACGTCCACGAAACAGGTCACTCGTGTGAGGCGCTCCCTCTCTCTCTCTCTCTCTCTCTCTCTTTTTTTTTTTTTAAACTCTCTTGATGTTCCTGTGACAGAAAGTAGAGCCCTTCACTCCTGCGGGAGTCCCGCGGGACCCGCCGCAAAGCAGTGCGGCGCGGGACAAATTTCGAAAGCTCATTGCGGGCGGGACCGGAAGTGCACATATGCGGCGCGGGCGGGAGCGGTGACAAGCTGCAGTCCCACTAACTAAAAACATGTTTGAAATAAAATTTATAAATTATTAATTTATGTCTACAACTCTAATCAGAGAGACAGGTTACACAGTGACGGTAGGCTTGACTCAATGCTATCCCAGAAATCCTTCCTGTAATATGCAAATTTGGTTGTCCAATCAGAGGCGGCCAAATTTGCATATTACAGGAAGGATTTCTGGGATAGCATTGAGTCAAGCCTACTGTCACTGTGTAACCTGTCTCTCTGATTAGAGTTGTAGACTAACTCGAGCAGTAAATCAATTCACTTCTCTTAATAGCTCTGCTTTGCAATAAAAAAAAAAAAACACCATTGGTACAAAGTAAGCCCATTCACTTTTTTTGCTGATCAGAGAATTACAATGGTTTCTCATGTGATAAAAATGTGCGATTCGCGATTAAATATTTTAATCGCTTAACAGCACTAATTATTATTATTATTATTATTAGAGACACTACATGCTGAATTCAGAAACAAGGTAAATAATAACAAATGTGAGCTGTAGATATTTATGCTCAAATCCACTCAAAGTAGGGGGCGGGGCACCATCATGCTGTGTCAAGACAAGAACTTTCCTGAGAAATAACGCGAACGTCTGCATCATGCGGGATTTGCGGGCGGGAGCGGGACAAAATATGGCAGGCGGGAGCGGGACTGAAAATCATAATTCTTTGCGGGCGGGACTGAAAAATCCGACCCGCGCAGACCTCTCACGGAAAGCTTACTGATTTACACATCACTGACACTGGAGACTCCTTCCAAACCTGATGGATAAACATCTTCTTACAGAGAAGTGTTGTGTGTGGGGGGGGGTTGGCTTTATTTAGTTATTTTTAAGTTTGTTAATGTGGATTGTCCACTATAGAATAATTTTAAAATAAAAAAAAGGTTTTGAAAGTTATTAAAATGAATATGAAAACTACAAAAAATCAATAATAATGATTTGTAATTTACATAATGCAAGTTAAATGCAAATGAGAAATAATTTAAGTATTTAAAAGTATTTGTATTTTTTTTTTTTTTTTTTTTTTTTTTTGGGTTAATATGGAATGTCCACTGTAGAAGTCCCTGAAATAATATAAAATTGAGTCATTCAGGATTCAGCCATGTTTTTGCTCGGCGTTAGCAAGTTACAAGTTTTTAGCTTTTTCCTGAAATGTTTTCTTTTATTTCTTCTTCCTCAGGGTAGTAAAACTCGCTTTCGCTGTGAACACTGTCGTTATCGCTATCCATGCTGTAAAATTAATGCTATTATACTGAGAAATGCGAAAATAAATGTTGACAAAAAAATGCTACGATGTTGTTTGTTGTGAACGAGCGAGTCGCCAGAGGTCCGTAACTGGGGTCTGTAACTGGGGTCGCCAGCCAATCAGAGCGCAGGATTTGGACCGCGAAAAAAAAAAGTTATTAACTACTTATCAACTAAGTTTGAGGGCTTTACAGGAAAATACGGACCATAGGCCACAGGCTCGGTCCGTACTGTCAAGACCTCGGTCTGGTATTTTCACAAGCGAGGTTAATAAAGAGTTAATTATCTGGCTTTTTTCACATCATATTTTTAACATAGTCGAGTCCCGCATGCAAAATAAACAGCTCGCAGCTTCAAAACTGAATTTCTCTTAGCGGTTAGCACTTTCCGAATGCTCTCTGCTGCTCATTTCTTGAATAACTCTGTGACTTGTTTGTCTTTTGGACATTTTTTGATTTTCAATTCATCTTTTGTTTGTTTTTTTGCAACATTGAAACTCGGCGTCAGTCCGTCATCACCCACGGGCATTACGGGAAAATAGTGACCTCCAAAGAACCAATCAGAGTGCACGATTTTACCAGAAGTAGCTCATGCCATATAATAATAGATTATAATTGGAGTAATGTTTTATTAAGAACATGAACATGTTAAGAAACCAAAATCGATCATCTGATTGTGTGCGCAGGGGCTTTAACTTATGCACAACCAGCCTGTGTTTAATGGAGGCAATAAACGAAAATAAAAATCATGGCATCCTTTTAAAAAAAAAAAAAAAAGGAAGTGTTCAGATCACAGAACTTCTCACATCCAGTGAGGCCGGCATAAGTGTTGTAAAAAGGAGAATAAAAGGAAATTCGGCTCTCAACACACACTCACACGGCGTTGAGTAAACACTGCTCACGTCCTCCGATTAAAATCCTATTAATCACCTCAGGATCAGAGAGACAGACAGAGAGAGAGAGACAGACAGAGAGGGGACGGGAGCTAGCACTGTTGCTATCTCCACAGGGAGGGCCCCAGGACCCCAGAGACACACGGGGGAATGGGGGTCAGCTGTCGGTCCCACTGCACCCGCCTGCCTGCCTGCCCACCCACCCGTGTACGGACGCTCTCTCTCTCTCTCACACACACACACACACACACACACACACACACACACTTCTCCTCCCCCCACACTCCACTGTACGAGGCAGGGGAAAATGGCACAAACATGGCGCACGCGCACACACACGCTTTCTCATCATATCCTTTTAACTCGCACACATCAGGATGGTGCATCAACATCCCTCATGTAAAACACGCACCATAAAAATAAAATAAAAATCCCATAGGCGGCACGGTGGTGTAGTGGTTAGCGCTGTCGCCTCACAGCAAGAAGGTCCGGGTTCGAGCCCCGGGGCCGGCGAGGGCCTTTCTGTGTGGAGTTTGCATGTTCTCCCCGTGTCCGCGTGGGTTTCCTCCGGGTGCTCCGGTTTCCCCCACAGTCCAAAGACATGCAGGTTAGTTGTTGTAGTAGTGGGTGTTGTAGGATTAGTAGTGGGTGTTGTAGGATTAGTAGTAGGTGTTGTAGGATTAGTAGTAGTAGTTGTTGTAGTAGGTGTTGTTGTAGGATTAGTAGTAGTAGTTGTAGGATTAGTAGTAGGTGTTGTAGGATTAGTAGTAGTTGTAGTAGGTGTTGTTGTAGGATTAGTAGTAGTAGTTGTTGTAGTAGGTGTTGTTGTAGGATTAGTAGTAGTAGTTGTAGGATTAGTAGTAGGTGTTGTAGGATTAGTAGTAGTTGTAGTAGGTGTTGTTGTAGGATTAGTAGTAGTAGTTGTAGGATTAGTAGTAGGTGTTGTAGGATTAGTAGTAGTAGTTGTTGTAGTAGGTGTTGTTGTAGGATTAGTAGTAGTAGTTGTTGTAGTAGGTGGTGTTGTAGGATTAGTAGTAGGTGGTGTTGTAGGATTAGTAGTAGTAGTTGTTGTAGTAGGTGGTGTTGTAGGATTAGTAGTAGGTGGTGTTGTAGGATTCGTAGTAGTAGGTGTTGTAGGATTAGTTGTTCGTAGTAGTAGTTGTTGTTGTAGTAGGTGGTGTTGTAGGATTAGTAGTAGTAGTTGTTGTAGTAGGTGGTGTTGTAGGATTAGTAGTAGGTGGTGTTGTAGGATTCGTAGTAGTAGGTGTTGTAGGATTAGTTGTTCGTAGTAGTAGTTGTTGTTGTAGTAGGTGGTGTTGTAGGATTAGTAGTGGGTGTTGTAGGATTAGTAGTAGTAGTTGTTGTAGTAGGTGGTGTTGTAGGATTAGTAGTAGTAGTTGTTGTAGTAGGTGGTGTTGTAGGATTAGTAGTAGGTGGTGGTGTAGGGTTAGTAGTTGTTGTTGTAGTAGGTGGTGGTGTAGGGTTAGTAGTTGTTGTAGTAGGTGGTGGTGTAGGGTTAGTAGTTGTTGTAGTAGGTGGTGGTGTAGGGTTAGTAGTTGTTGTAGTAGGTGGTGGTGTAGGGTTAGTAGTTGTTGTAGTAGGTGGTGGTGTAGGGTTAGTAGTTGTTGTAGTAGGTGGTGGTGTAGGGTTAGTAGTTGTTGTAGTAGGTGGTGGTGTAGGGTTAGTAGTTGTTGTAGTAGGTGGTGGTGTAGGGTTAGTAGTTGTTGTAGTAGGTGGTGGTGTAGGGTTAGTAGTTGTTGTAGTAGGTGGTGGTGTAGGGTTAGTAGTTGTTGTAGTAGGTGGTGGTGTAGGGTTAGTAGTTGTTGTAGTAGGTGGTGGTGTAGGGTTAGTAGTTGTTGTAGTAGGTGGTGGTGTAGGGTTAGTAGTTGTTGTAGTAGGTGGTGGTGTAGGGTTAGTAGTTGTTGTAGTAGGTGGTGGTGTAGGGTTAGTAGTTGTTGTAGTAGGTGGTGGTGTAGGGTTAGTAGTTGTTGTAGTAGGTGGTGGTGTAGGGTTAGTAGTTGTTGTAGTAGGTGGTGGTGTAGGGTTAGTAGTTGTTGTAGTAGGTGGTGGTGTAGGGTTAGTAGTTGTTGTAGTAGGTGGTGGTGTAGGGTTAGTAGTTGTTGTAGTAGGTGGTGGTGTAGGGTTAGTAGTTGTTGTAGTAGGTGGTGGTGTAGGGTTAGTAGTTGTTGTAGTAGGTGGTGGTGTAGGGTTAGTAGTTGTTGTAGTAGGTGGTGGTGTAGGGTTAGTAGTTGTTGTAGTAGGTGGTGGTGTAGGGTTAGTAGTTGTTGTAGTAGGTGGTGGTGTAGGGTTAGTAGTTGTTGTAGTAGGTGGTGGTGTAGGGTTAGTAGTTGTTGTAGTAGGTGGTGGTGTAGGGTTAGTAGTTGTTGTAGTAGGTGGTGGTGTAGGGTTAGTAGTTGTTGTAGTAGGTGGTGGTGTAGGGTTAGTAGTTGTTGTAGTAGGTGGTGGTGTAGGGTTAGTAGTTGTTGTAGTAGGTGGTGGTGTAGGGTTAGTAGTTGTTGTAGTAGGTGGTGGTGTAGGGTTAGTAGTTGTTGTAGTAGGTGGTGGTGTAGGGTTAGTAGTTGTTGTAGGGGTTGTTGTTGTTGTAGGGTTAGTAGTTGTTGTAGGGGTAGTTGTTGTTGTAGGGTTAGTAGTTGTTGTAGGGGTAGTTGTTGTTGTAGGGTTAGTTGTTGTTGTAGTAGGTGGTGTTGTAGGGTTAGTAGTTGTTGTTGTTGTAGGGTTAGTAGTTGTTGTAGGGGTAGTTGTTGTAGTAGGTGGTGTTGTAGGGTTAGTAGTTGTAGTAGGTGGTGTTGTAGGGTTAGTAGTTGTTGTAGTAGGTGGTGTTGTAGGGTTAGTAGGTGGTGGTGTAGGGTCAGTAGTTGTTGTAGTAGGTGGTGGTGTAGGGTTAGTAGGTGGTGGTGTAGGGTTAGTAGTTGTTGTAGTAGGTGGTGGTGTAGGGTTAGTAGTTGTTGTAGTAGGTGGTGGTGTAGGGTTAGTAGTTGTTGTAGTAGGTGGTGGTGTAGGGTTAGTAGTTGTTGTAGTAGGTGGTGGTGTAGGGTTAGTAGGTGGTGGTGTAGGGTTAGTAGTTGTTGGTTGTTCTGGTTGTTGTTCGTTGTAGTAGTATGATGAATGATTTTCCCTGGATATCGTCTCTGCTCCTGCAGCAAAATAGCCTAATCAACAATCAAAGCTGACCATCTTCCTAAAACACTTCGTCCTGAAGTTTTATTTCTCTTGCACCACAGCAATTTATTAAACCCCATCATGTCATACCTTCTTTTTTTTTTAAAATCCATTTACGGTTACCTTGAATGTTAGTAGCTTGTCTGCGAAACAGTTTAGTTTGTGTTGTCACTTGCATTGTAGCAGATCTAAAGTCAGTGCCGCTTGTCATGTTGCTGAGAAACCTGATGATTCTGTTTACTGTGCCAACACTGGAGACTCCTTCCTTTAACATTCACTAAACAGACAGATATCCGTACAGGAAACCTCGCTGCATCAAAAACGATCATTTAGTTTTATTAGTTAGGAGTCCCTGTGTATGTTGTTACTATAGAAACGACATTTCATCATCATCATCATTGACTCCTCTTCCTCCTCCTGCACCTGTTTGTTGATAGATGGTGCGAATGGATGTTTCATACTCAAAGCTTTTCGGGAGTAATGTAGCGAGCTGAGCGATAAGGCTCATGTCGGAGAGATGAAGAGAGGAGGCATGGCCTCGTTTATCCCACATCTGTGACGGACGGGGCAGCGAATGAAACGATGTGCATTGTGAAAACGCAGGAAATGGTTGAGGTGCTGTGACTGAGGCTGTGGTTTTCCTGTTTAAGCGTCACACACACCAGGTTCACGTCTCGGATCAGGTGTATTGTTTGCTAATCTGATGAAGAAAGCGTCTCGTAGTAATAATAATAAAAACCGTGTTGCTTCATTCGGCTTGTTTAAACCGGTCTCTCGACAAACTCTCAGCTCCTCAACGGATTCTCAACAGATGTTTGTCTTTCTTTCAGGATGCCAATTTTTATTCCCTGACTAACTTTTCAAACTGCTGCTCATGCTGCATCACAGGGCAGCGGAACACAACCTGAGGAGAGCGCTATCCGCCGTCTTCTACATACTTAAAGCTAGACGGCCTTTCGATTTAATAAAATCGGTGAAATTTAGTTCCTTCTGAAATGTGGTCATTGTGATATTTGTTTATTTCTGTAATATCTCACAAAATATGAGGTCATTCTGTGGCTGGGAAGTTGTTTAAGAGGATTGAGGGGATTAAAGCAAATAACATGCATGAAATCACTCACTCGCTTTGTGCAGTCAAGCAGACGGAGGAAGTCCGTGTGTGCGCGCGCATGCGCAGGTTTACCTTTGCACTGACTGTTCCATCATTCTGTCCCTAAACGAACAGCTGATCACACCGAGGTGCTCGCTGAGCGCCGACATTTATTAGTTTGGTCCTGTTTTGCGTTTCCTTTCCTTCGTATATACCACAACGTCTTTTTTTCTCGCGTTCCGTTACTGTAGTCGGTCTTTCACATTTCATTTACACACTCGCGTCCTCCATTTTTCTCTCCCGTTTCAAATTTGTATCCTACAATGCCTTTGTGACGAAGCAGCTCCGTCACTGACTGCGGCCGGCGCAACACACACACACACACACACACACACACACACACACACACACACACACACGTACTACGCATCTCTCTTCTCCTCCCCGAACAATAGCGCGAGCAAGGGTGCACACTTGATAGCACAAATGTAAAGACGCATACACGCGTACACACAAACAGATAAACTTACCCAGTCTATAGAAACGCACCGCCATAACCTACCCATCCACTTCCGGCGGAAAAACCGGGCGGGAGAATAGGCGTCACTTGTATAGAGGGATGACGCGGGGGAAGACGGGTCAGGTGATGCAAAATAATGTGTTTTAATAGTAATGTCAATCTGGCCATGGTCATAGTATGTGTATATTCTTGTGGGATGTTTGGGATGATTATTTATGGGGAAAAAAAAAAACGAACACTACAATGAAGGGAAGTTGTTTGGTTTTTTTTGAGGCCTAGTGGGAGGGGCTATGGGTATAAAAAGGGGCTGCCTGGGCCCTACTAAGGTGGTGTTTACATTAGACCGTATCCGTCTCGTTTTCGTCGCGGATGCACTGTCCGTGCACATTAAAACGCCGGGAACCGACTCCACAGGCGGAACAACTTGAATCCGCCAGGGCCCACGTATTCAACCCAGTTCGTGTCTGATCCGGTGCTGTGTAAACATTGAGGATACGCGGATACGCTGTGCCGAGCTCTAGCTGACGTCGTCATTGGACAACGTCACTGTGACATCCACCTTCCTGATTCGCTGGCGTTGGGATCACACACACAGCGGCTCAGTCCCGAATCACTGCTCGTGCGCTTCACTCGCGCGCTCTGTGAGCTGCGCAGGGCCGGAGTGCGCACCCTCCAGAGGGCACTCGCTGTTCAGGGCGGAGTGATTTGGAGCGCAGGAGGAAGCGCTGAGCTGCACTGAGGTTTATTTACACATTTCAACCTCCTTCAGGCGCTTAAACTCAGTGAGAACATGAACATCACAGCCAGGTGTGTTTATCTGCTGGAGAAGGTGTTCGCTTGCCATCCTTCCACTTGCGAGTGGTGAGTGACTTGTGCATGCCCGATATGCACTGGGATCATGTGACGTGCCGTCTAATTAGTCATGTGATTAGCATATCCGTGTATTGGCGTTGCTGTGTGCACGCGAATCGTTTTAAAAACGTTAATCTGATGATCTGCTGATACGGTCTAATGTAAACACCACTTAAGAGAGTGTGGTGAGTTACGGAGAAGGTAACAGAGAGTCTTGTGTTGAGTTGAGTTGTTGAAGAGCTCTCTCTTTTTTTTTTTTTTTTCCCCCCCCTATTTGTGTATATAGTGCATTTCTGTTTAATTTTTGTTTTTGTTTCCTTCACGCTATTTGGATTTTGGGTTGTAAATACTGGCACTGCTTGCACCTGGTGAGGTGAGGACAATAAAGAAAAAACAAAAAAACCACAACCATATTTTCCGACTGAGCCTGTGTGGTTTTTTTTTTTTTTTTTTTTTTTGGGGGGGGGGTTATGAAAGAACCCCGCAACAGCCTTCGAACAGGGAAAGCCCACCACGTGATGCATCATGTAGTATCTTATATTGGGTCATGGTGAAGCAGGAAAAAATAGCGGAGAATTTAGGGCCACGTGGAGAGATAAATTCATTAATTGTTCTGTTTTTAAAAAGCCTAATAAAATTGGAAGTCTGCGATTTGAATTCAGTAGCTTTCGGTCCACTAAACAAAAATAATTGGGTGTCGGGGGTAAATTATTTTTTATGACCTAAACTTGTACTGCCTTTCAGATTTTTCAGCTTTAACCTGACAAAAGCCTGTGTTTGGCCAGTGATAGATAGATAGATAGATAGATAGATAGATAGATAGATAGATAGATAGATAGATAGATAGATAGATAGATAGATAGATAGAGTGTGTATGCTCCTCCCACTCAGAACATGTTCAGTTTTGATCTCTTTTTTTTTTTTTTTTTTTTTTTTTTTTTTTAACTCCGTTATGGCTAG
The DNA here is from genome assembly GCF_027579695.1 of Neoarius graeffei. Lineage (NCBI taxonomy): Eukaryota > Metazoa > Chordata > Actinopteri > Siluriformes > Ariidae > Neoarius > Neoarius graeffei. The sequence goes on along the minus strand of NC_083574.1, from coordinate 88,033,586 downwards.
CTGTGGCATCGCCAGGATTCAAACTTGCCATGTATCCCCAATGTCGAGCACACAGAGACTGGATCTGAAAATGTTAAAAAAAAAAAAGTTGATGTTTAAAGTACAGTGCCTTGCAAAAGTATTCATCCCCCTTGGTGTTCGTCCTGTTTTGTCGCATTACAAGCTGGAATTAAAATGGATTGTTGGAGGGTTGGCACCATTTGATTTACACAACATGCCTACAACTTTAAAGGTGCACATTTTATTGTGACACAAACAATAATTAAGATGAGAAAGCAGAAATCTGGAGTGTGCATAGGTATTCACCCCCTTTCGTATGAAACCCTGACTCTGCAACACTACTAAACAAGCAACAGGAAAACCAAGGAGCCTCCAAACAGGTCAGAGACAAAGTTGTGGAGAAGTATAGATCAGGGTTGGGTTATAAAAATATCCCAAACTTTGAATATCCCACGGAGCACCATTAAATCCATTATAGCAAAATGGAAAGAATATGGCACCACTACAAACCTGACAAGAGAAGGACGCCCACCAAAACTCACAGACCGGGCAAGGAGGATATTAATCAGAGATGCAACAAAGACACCAAAGATAACACTGAAAGAGCTGCAAAGATCCACAGCGGAGATGGGAGTAGGACTACTTTAAGCTGTACACTCCACAGAGTGGGCGGGGCTTTAGGAAAGCGTGACCAGAAAAGTCATTGGTTTAAAAAAAAAAAATCACATTTGGAGTTTGCCCAACAGCATGTGGCAGACTCCCCAAACACATGGAAGAAGATTCTCTGGTCAAATGAGACTAAAATTGATCTTTTTGGCCATCTTGGGAAACGCCATGTGTGGCACAAACCCAACACCCTGAGAACACCATTCCTACAGTGAAGCATGGTGGTGGCAGCATCATGCTGTGGGGATGTTTTTCTTCTTCAGGGACAGGGAAGCTGGTCAGGACTGAAGGAAAGATGGATGGCACTAAATACAGGGCAATTCTTTGAGTCAGCCAGAGGTTTGAGACTGGGATGAAGGTTCACGTTCCAGCAGGGCAATGACCTACTGCTAAAGCTACACTGGAGTGGTTTAAAGGGGAACATTTAAATGTCTTGGAACGGCCTAATCAAAGCCCAGACCTCAATCCAATTGAGAATCTGTGACATAACTTGAAGATTGCTGTCCACCAACACAACCCATCTAACTTGAAGGAGTTAGAGCAGTTTTGCTTTGAGGAATGGGCAACAATCCCAGTGGCTAGATGTGCTAAGCTAATAGAGACATACCCCAAGAGCTGTAATTGCAGCAAAAGGTGGCTCTATAAAGTATTGACTTTGGGGGGTGAATACCTATGCACACTCCAGATTTCTGTTTTTTCATCTTAATTATTGTTTGTCGCAATAAAACAATAATGTGCACCTTTAAAGTGGTCGGCATGTTGTGTAAATCAAATGGTGCTAACCCTCCAAAAATCCATTTTAATTCCAGCTTGTCCTGTGACAAAACAGGACAAACACCAAGGGGGATGAATACTTTTGCAAGGCACTGTATCTATAAAAGATCTACTACCAAGAACATTAAAGTTAACTTATTGTTGCTATGGAAACGGCTTACACGGGGACCTGTTTGACGGTTGCTGGAGAGGACGTGTGGATGGATGGGCCGCTGGAGCAAAACCAAATGACGCCAGAATGAACGGTTTTGTAATTTGTTCTGTGGTGTTGAAAATCCTGATTAAAGACCGTTAAAAGATATGGGACATGAAACATAAATGCATGCTATATCGGTTTCTTTCCATTAAAAATATGAATTAATTGCATCAACAAATACAAAATCATCTATTAAATTCAGCAAAATCGTTATATTCGTGATGATTATATGGCATTTCTGCTCGACTTCCGATATGCATTTTTTGCAACCGGAAGAGCCGCTGTCACGTGATCATACGTCACAAAAACTTTCGGGCACAGCACAAGTGGGTAGATGAATGGAGAAGTGGATGACAAGAAAATTGTTTTTATAGTCTTTAAAGTACATTGGACATCATACATTGGACATCATGGTGTATTGTGCTGCTTATGGTTGCAATAATTCCAATGGGAAATGCCCTGGAGTAAGTTTTTTTTGCATTCCCCAAGGACCCGAAGCTGAGGAAGGTGTGGGCTCACCTGCGCATGCGCAGTAGGCTTCGCGCATGCGCAGTAGGCTTGGTAGAACAACTTTACAGAACAACTGTTGAAAAAAACTTTGCACCTACTGTTTCCCACAAACTGTATTCGGACCATTTCACTGAGAATTCTTTCAACATTAATACTCAGGTACTGAGCGATATTAATTCATGAAACAGGAAGCATAAGGATCTCATCTTATCTCATTAGCCGCTTTATCCTTCTACAGGGTCGCAGGCAAGCTGGAGTCTATCCCAGCTGGCTACGGGCGAAAGGCGGGGTACACCCTGGACAAGTCACCAGGTCATCACAGGGCTGACACATAGACACAGACAACCATTCACACTCACACTCACACCTACGGTCAATTTAGAGTCACCAGTTAACCTAACCTGCATGTCTTTGGACTGTGGGGGAAACCGGAGCACCCGGAGGAAACCCACGCGGACACGGGGAGAACATGCAAACTCCACACAGAAAGGCCCTCGCCGGCCACGGGGCTCGAACCCGGACCTTCTTGCTGTGAGGCGACAGCGCTAACCACTACACCACCGTGCCGCCCAAGCATAAGGATGAGGGAAAAAAAACAGTTCAAATCGGGAAGCCGCGCACACCTGCGCCAGGCTGCACAAATGCGCGCAGCTTCCCGACCCAAACCGCCTCTCTCTCATCCTTAAGGCCAATTTATGCTGACAACCCAGTCCTCGCAGATAGCGTCGCAGACAGCGTCTGCGTAGCCCCCCCACCTTCGCAGACGCTCTGCGAAAAAAAGACGCCCTCCCAAAAATTGTGACCACCGCAGAAGCCTCGCAGACAGCGTCGCAGACAAGAGGGCTCTGATTGGTCCACTCTGCATCCGCTGTACACGCACTTCCGCTTCCCTACTTTCCCGGTTTGGTTTGTTTTCACGACCGGCATTTTTAAAAACACGAGCGAAGATGGAGCAGCACGAAGAGCGGTTGATCGAGGAAGTACGGACATCTATACGACTCCAGTTCTAGTCATTATAAAAAAAAAAAAAAGTTCTAGTCATTATAAGTAACCGGAGGATAAACACTCCACTAACCACACCCACCAACTACTCCTAGCGACTTCGCGCCCCCTTGCGTTGTGCCGGTGAATAACATCGCGCACACCTATTCCCCTGCTCAACGATAAATTACAACTGTCTGCGAAAAGCTATCTGCGAAAGCCTTGTCGCACGAGCATGCAGAGGCCTTTACACTTCATGCCTCATGCTCCATGAACCAACATCGCTATTTTTTTTAAAAATCAGATCTGCGCGATTCAGCCGTGAAAAAGGCGGCATCCGCAGAAAGGCGCGCTGTTTGCATCCCTGCACGGAGGCCAGGGGACAGGGCAGGAATATTTTTGTTGTTATGAGTGATCCGGTGCGATTTCGCGACCCCCCCGTTGAAGACCTCTGCGCTAAGCGTCTGAAAGCCGAGGTAAGGATTAGTATTATAATTCTGGGTGTATCAATTATTGATTATCATAATTCTGACTCGTTTCGCCATTTTGAATGTTTTCATCTCGGACTCTGGAAGCATTGTATCTCAATCAATCTCGAAAAATATCAGCAAAAAAAAAACCTAGCTTGCAACGGACTTTAGCTAGATCTATGATGAACTTTCAATGTATGATACAAAAATAATACTTCTTTCAACAGATCATTAGCCTTTGAGCAGAATTGTTTTTAACTTACCAGGAAGTGTTATCGAGCCGACCGCTTTCAGTTTCATGGGGATTGAATGAACTCTCACTCTCAGAATCATCTGACCCGTCAGAGTAAAGACAAGATCCATGTTCATGTGAATTTCCAGCTATCGGTTCGAATTGATAGGGTCTAACTTCACATCTCTGTGAAACATCGGGAATGTCACTGTCGATGGTGTCCATTTCGGTAACCTGTTTACATTAGATTCCCAAGCGCTGGCTCCTTGGAAAGTTTTTGTGACGTCACGGGTCACGTGACCACCTAGCTCATTAACGAATCATTGTTTTACGCTGATGTATAGAAAAACTTGAATAATGTGATGATTTTCACATTTTTGACGCCCTGCAGTGATTTAGATGGCATTTCTTATGTCCTTTATACATAATTATGTCCAGAAAAAAATCCATGTCCTTTAACATGAATCCTGAACCGATCATGCGGAGGAAGGAAGGAAGGAAGGTGTAGATGTTGTTACAGTTGGGATGAACGTTGAGAGTTTCTGCACCTGTCCATGTTTTCATTCAGCGTCATGTTGAGAGCGTTCAGGTGCCTTATTAACACGAGCGAGAGATTTAGCATGGCCGGCGACGTTTGATGTTTGTGCAGCTTTTACGGGCACGTGGTGCTGATGGAGATGAACTGTGTGTGTGTTGTGCGTGACTGGTGTGTGAAAGGAGAAGGTACCGACATGCATCGCGTCATAGTTCCGGTACAGATTTTAAGCAAATAAATAGAGACAGAGAGAGGCTGGGTTTGCCTTTTTTTTTTTTTTTTTCTCCTCTCTCTCCTCTTCTCCGTCTACTGACTTGCACCTAATTTTCATCCACGTCTGCATAGTACTGCATAGCAGTAACTGCATAGCACAGAGCGATGAAATCAGATTTGTAGCATCTTCATAATCCCGTGCCTGCAGTGTGAAGTGAGATTTTGTTCGGTGTCTGAAAAATTATATCTGGAGAATATTTACACGGTTGTGTGAAGATGTGAAGTTTATCTTCAGGTGGTGAATATAAGTGAAATATTTTTCAACACAAGAAGATAAACTCATGTAATGTTCTGTATATTATATGGACTCCACCTCCACACAAAAAAAGTCAGCGAGAAAACGCTGGGAGTGACGTCATCGGAGTGAAATATCAGGAATTATTATCCATACAGGACGCTTTTTTGATGGAATAAAAACATTGGGTTCTATTCCCTTCTAGCAGGTTTCATTCATTTGGTTCAATAGCATGCGATATTGTTAGCATATCGCTTATCCTATGTGTATTACATCACTCTACCCAATGGAGAATGAGCGTTGAATATGGTTTACGATATTGTATGGATGGTTGTCAAGACATGTCACACATCAGAGATGTAAAACTTCCGCATTAGTGAGCGAGTGACAGTTTGTAAACAAACATGGTCACCAGATTTGTTTCGTTAAATATGGAAAATTTTGAGAGAATTTTGAAAGAGACACATTGAACTCCCGAAAGGTGTGTCTGTGTGTCTGTCTGTCTGTCTCTGTCTGTCTGCATGTATTAATTAATTAATTATAGTGCTGTCGCCTCACAGCAAGAAGGTCCGGGTTCGAGCCCCGGGGCCGGCGAGGGCCTTTCTGTGTGGAGTTTGCATGTTCTCCCCGTGTCCGTGTGGGTTTCCTCCGGGTGCTCCGGTTTCCCCCACAGTCCAAAGACATGCAGGTTAGGTTAACTGGTGACTCTAAATTGACCGTAGGTGTGAATGTGAGTGTGAATGGTTGTCTGTGTCTATGTGTCAGCCCTGTGATGACCTGGCGACTTGTCCAGGGTGTACTCCGCCTTTCGCCCATAGTCAGCTGGGATGGGGGGGAGAGGGGGGATGGAGAGACGGGGGGAGACCGGGAGAGGGG